>NC_083575.1:86585564-86800564 GCF_027579695.1 Neoarius graeffei
CAGCAACACTGAAGGAGCTGCAGGAATTTCTGGCAAGTACTGGTTGTGCACTACATGTGACAATCTCCCTCCCGTATTCTCCATATGTCTGGACTATGAGGTAGGGTCAAAGAGAAACATCCAGGCCCGGCTAAATTTTGCAAGAAAAATCCATCAACCCTCCCAAAAGCATGTGGGAAAATGTGTTCTGGTCGGATGAAACCAAGGTTGAACTTTTTGGCCACGATTCCAAAAGGTATATTTGGTACAAAAACGGCACCAAAAGAACCCCATCCCCACGGTGAAGCATGGTGGTGGCAGCATCATGTTTTGGGGTTGTTTTTCTTCAGCTGGAACAGGGGCTTTAGTCAAGGTGGAGGGAATTATCAACAGTTCTAAATACCAGTCAATTTTGGCCCAAAACCTTCAGGTGTCTGTTAGAAAGCTGAAGATGAAGAGGAATTTCAGCTTTCAGCACAACAATGGCCCCCAAAAAGTTTTGGAACGGCCCAGCCAGAGCCCAGACCTAAATCCAATTGAAAATTTGTGGGGTGACCTGAAGAGGGCTGTGCACAAGAGACGCCCTCGCAATCTGACAGATTCGGAGCGCTTTTGCAAGGAAGAGTGGGCAAATATTGCCAAGTCTAGATGTGGCAGGCTGATAGACTCCGACCCAAAAAGACCGAATGCTGTAATTAAATCAAAAGGTGCTTCAACAAAGTATTAGTTTACGCAACCAGCTTATTGTACTTTTATTTTTTATGTTGTTCCCCCGAACAGATTTGCTTGTTTTTCAGTTGAATTGTACAGGTTATAGGTCACATTAAAGGTGGGAAAAGTTTTGAAATTATTTATCGTGGTCTCGTGTTTTTTTTTTACATCAGAAAAACCGATCATTTTAACGGGGTGTGTATACTTTTTATATCCACTGTACATTGTCACTTTGCATGTTCACACACACAGGCAGGCGGTGCTCATTGCGTTGCTTGTGAAGATCGGAGTGATTTCAGAGTCTCACACCTGGGACTGGGACAGCGTGGAGGCCGTGGCCACCGGACTGCAGGTACATGAGGAGTTCCCTTCCAAGTCTCTCTCTCTCTCTCTCTCTCTCTCATCTACTCAAATAAACCTGGTTGTGCTGTGGTTCTGTTACAGGATTTCATCATCTGTGTGGAGATGTTTTTGGCAGCCATCGCTCATCACTTCAGCTTCACCTACAAGCCGTACATTCAGGAAGCAGAGGAAGGCTCCTGCTTCGACTCCTTTTTGGCCATGTGGGACGTGTCAGACATCCGGGCCGACATCTCTGAGCAAGTGCGCAATGTCGGTGAGTCATCGATACGCTTCGTTAAGCGTCTCGTACTACAGAGGGGGGTGTTTTATTTTCTATAACAGCAGCTCAGAGATTTTTTTTTTTTTTAAATCAAGTTTATATTAAAAGGAGAACTGAAGTCATTTTTAATCCTGCTTTATTTCTTAATTAATGTGTTATTCGATTACGTTTTCGGTTTTAGTAACCTTATATCGTGACTTGTATTGGCAACTAATTGTAATTAAATATTATACTTATCGTCCTTTTTGGTTTTAGCCGTGTTGAATGTAGTTCGTTTGGTCCACGGCAGGCGTCGCTTATCCGCGCGATCTTCACGAGACTCGTGTGAGGCTTCAAACGTCGTCAAGTATCCGCGCCGCCATTTTGAAAACTGTTTACACAGCGGCTAGATCGCCGTATCATTCCAATTTAGATTAATTTCGAGATTTGCCTCAAACGGCTCGCGGTTTCTGAATGCTCTTCATTGCTCATTTCTTAAATAACTCGCTGACTCTTGTTTCATTTCCAATTCTTTTTTTTGTAACATTGAAAGCCGGCGCCTTGGAAAGAAAGTCCGTAATCGCCCACAGGCATTTACGGGAAAATACTGTTCGCCAAGGAACCAATCAGGGCGCACGATTTTACCGGAAGTAGCTCGTGCCATATAATGTAATTTCAAGGCATGAATAGTACCGTAACTCCGTTTCAGCGCACCATGTCATTGCTGATTTATTTTCCTAAACCAGCACACGCCCAAGCATTTTATTCTTTACCTACGATCTTTAATTGTGACTGCAATGCTACGTAGCGACATTTTAAACAAACGAATCTCAGCCTATGCTTTTTTTCTTTTGATTATTTCCCTATTTCTCCATCATTTTTTATAGATTTATTATACCCCCCGCTCCGAGGGGGAGTAATACTGGTTTACCTCTGTCCGAAACACCTTTTTTTCTCAGCAACCACAAAATCCTAGCCACTTGGTACCAAACTTCAGCTTGGGGTTCTACACCATGTAGACTAGACCTGGGCATTTTACGGCCCGCGGGCCGCATCCGGCCCTTTGGTTCATTCTGACCGTCCCATGTAAGGTTAATTAGAAATTACAAAATAAACGTATTTTCTAATTTTGCCTTATGCATGGACTGAATGTGCATTGCTTTTATTTTGAAATTGTGTTCAACAAAAACGCAATGCGTATGACATGAAATCCCACGAAGCCTAATCCCACGATAACTACTTCCATAATTTGTCCAGACCAACCACAAACTTGTGCGTCATCCTTCAAACAGTCCAGCCAATCACATAGTGTGACGTCACCAGCAGGCGCCGGAGCCGATCTCCAGCGAAAAGCACCAAATGAGGTGATTAGACTACAAATGTGGGCATCATTATTATAATACGATGTATCTTGCTTGATATTTGGAGTAGAAAGACAATATTGTGATGTCTTTATTGTGTTTTGGGA
Organism: Neoarius graeffei; assembly: GCF_027579695.1. Taxonomy (NCBI): domain Eukaryota; kingdom Metazoa; phylum Chordata; class Actinopteri; order Siluriformes; family Ariidae; genus Neoarius; species Neoarius graeffei. The sequence continues at coordinate 86,588,324 of NC_083575.1, forward strand.
TGAATGTGACTGAAAAAAAAGGTACAAACGTTCACATTTTGTTAACCATTGTTTTGGGAAATTTGATTGAATAAATGACATTTTTTGTAAGGCGACCTCGTTTTTTCCCCCCATACTCTTACCAGTCTTAGCAGCTTGTAAAAACAATTATTTATTGCTTTATATAAAGAAATACAATTAATATTATGCAGAATTTAGTTCAGCCTTTTGGTCCGGCCCTCCACAAAATTTTCTGTTTCTCATGTGGCCCCATGGAAAAAATAATTGCCCACCCCTGGCATAAGCGAACTCTTTAAGGCTATGGTCCCAGACTCGGAAGTCACTACAACATTCTGCTGTGGAAAAAACAAAACGTCTTGCATAACAAAATTCGGTCTTGCTTGTCTTGAATGTGAAGATTTGACAAGCAATGCACATAATGACTTAAGTATATAACTTTTATAATAAAAGTATTTTTACTTGAAACATTTGTCATTATTGGGAGTTTGATCTGGTGTTCTACGACCGCATAATGCAGGGGTGGGCAATTATTTTTTCCATGGGGCCACATGAGAAACAGAAAATTTAGTGGAGGGCCGGACCAAAAGACTGAACTAAATTCTGCATAATATTAATTGTATTTCTTTATATAAAGCAATAAATAACATTGTTTTTACAAGCTGCTAAGACTGGTAAGAGTATGGGGGAAAAAACGAGGTCGCCTTACAAAAAACGTCATTTATTCAATCAAATTTCCCAAAACAATGGTTAACAAAATGTGAACGTTTGTACCATTTTTTTTTCAGTCACATTCACCCCAAAACACAATAAAGACATCACAATATTGTCTTTCTACTCCAAATATCAAGCAAGATACATCATATTATAATAATGATGCCCACATTTGTAGTTTAATCCATAGATTTGTAAATCTATGGTTTAATCACCTCATTTGGTGTTTTTCGCCGGAGATCAGCTCGGGCTCCGGCGCCTGCTGGTGACGTCACACTATGTGATTGGCTGGACCGTTTGAATGATGACGTACAAGTTTGTGGTTGGTCTGGACAAATTACGGAAGTAGTTATCGCGGGATTAGGTTTCGTGGGATTTCATGTCATGTTCATGTCGCACGCATTGCGTTTTTGTTGAACACAATTTCAAAATAAAAGCAATGCACATTCAGTCCATGCATGAGGTAAAATTAGAAAATACGTTTATTTTGTAATTCCTAATTACCGTATTTTCTGGACTATAGAGCGCACCTGTATATAAGCCGCATCCGCTCTATTTAAAAAAAAAATATATATATATATATATACAAGCCGCACCGGGCTATAAGCCGCAGATATCTATGTTGAAAAATTAGATATTTACTGCATGTACAGAACGATTTTGTACTGTAAATGTACATGTATGTACCCGAACAGATTCTTTCCGAACAGTGCCTTTTAACACGGCAGCAACTTTGCTGATTAAAACGGAACAGAACCAAGAGAAAATAACCGGTATTTATTTACCTTCATTTCTCCTGTGTTTGAAACCACAAGTCACTTTAATCATCTTCGCTGGATTTGAAAATAATTACCAGTTAGTAATTTGTCGTGCGTGTTCTATCTGCTAAAGATCTGCTAATTCTTCTTTGCATTGATTTTTCATCTATCTTATTTTTGATTCTACTTCCGGTTAGAGCGCCCCTAGCGGTGGAAGAAAAATCCACAGAATAGCCGCATCTTTGTATAAGCCGCATGGTTCAAAACCTAGGAAAAAAGTAGCGGCTTATAGTCCAGAAAATACGGTAACCTTACGCGGGCCGGTCAGAATGAACCAAAGGGCCGGATGCGGCCCGCGGGCCGTAAAATGCCCAGGTCTGGCATAATGGGTGCGATGTAGGTCTTAATTCTCATTTAAGTGGTCTTAAATTTATGGTGGTCAAACCTGGGGAAACCCTGTAGAAATATGGAGATGGTCCATCTATGTGGGGAAAATGTCAAATTTTATTAAATTGAACCTTGCTAACCCCCCTGTACATCCCCTCTGAAAGTTTCCATTCTTACAATATGACAAAATACTGTTTACAGTGCTGTTTGATATTAGAATGCTGCTTTTTTTTTTTTTAATGTGTTTTAAAGTTATCGATGAATGCGAACCTCTTCAGGTATGCCACTAGGTACGACTACAACATTTTCAGTGCAGATGATCATTATTTTAACAGGGTTCGTACGGTCATGAAAAACCTGGAAAAGTTTTGGAATTTTAAAATTAAATTTCCAGGCCCTGGAAAAGTTATGGAAAAAAGTATTTTGTTCATTTGGCAAGATTAACGTTATTCACATTAGCGTAACTCCGTTTTTACATGCTGACTAGCTATGTGTAAACGTTAGCCGTGGACAAGGCTACGACAACTTGGCGGGCAAATCCATAGAAAGTCGTTTGACTAACCAGACTGCGTAGCTACGTTTGCAACGTTATCGCTAGCTCTAAAAGCACAGACAACTTCATTGCAAGCTTTCTCTTGGAATAAAACATTTATATCCCTCAATATGCTCTCGCAGGTCGGACGGCGAGTTTTTGTAGGCCGTGATGTGGTTCGTTTTTGGCAAACAAAGCAAACGTTTAAAACGAAACAAATCTTTAACCCTTTCAGAAAACTGAAACATGGGTTCATGGGCCATGAGTGCGTGCGTTCTCCAGAAGAACCGCCTCCTTCCGTTCTGCCATCAACTGATTGTGTTAAATAACGCTGCTGAGACATCATTGAGCTTGATTTTATCCATGTGACCCGAGTGATTACTGATCGGCTGTCTCAGTGTCACCTGTGAAAAAAACAATCGCGTTTTAGAAAAGAAAAAAAAAAGGGTACTTAAGTACGGTACTCAAGTGGGGTAGTATCTTACTGGGCTGCAACTAGTTGGAGACGCAACAATTGCGATAAAATATGCAAATTAGTGACAATTTTCACTTGGAATCGCACTGAATTGATATTCGCATATTTTATCGCAATTGTGTCTTCAACTAGTCGCAGCCCAGTGAGATACACTCACGCTTCCTGTCTCACGGAAACTGACTCGAAGGGCTCGTGACAGCTTTGCGACACATTTGCGGCTATTTTGAGAGAAACTGTGCCGCGCGAATTTTTTGAACATGTTCAAAATTTCAGCGACAAAGGAGCGACACTTTGCGACTTGTGCGAGGAAACTGAGAAGCCCCGCGAATGTTTCAAGACACTTTAGAAACTCTCTCTCGTGAATAACTTTTGCGATTTGTCTGCCCGGTGAGATACTGGCTTAAATGTACTTCGTTACTGATAGAAACGGGATAGATGGAACAGGTTGGTGGATGAATGGAGGGATAAGTGTGTAAACATTTATAGGCACATGTTGGCGAATGGATGGATAGTCCAAGGAAGGATCCAGTCGTAACAAAAGCCATAGTCAACAGCAACCGAGGAAGTGAATGAAACAAGAAACGATGTATCTAACTGAATTTCTATTCCATTTCCGTTTTTAATCTCCTGGTGTATCCGGTTGTTTCCCCGCAGGCCGAACGGTTATGGGCCGCCCCAGGAAGAGCTACTTTGCCCGTGACGCGGAGCACGATGAACACAGAGGGCTGCTGTCCTCCAGCTCCCAGGACGCCGCCGTCGCCGAAGTGTCCTCAACTCCTCCGTCTCCGTCAGGACACTATAAGGGTCTCGGACACACCCGCCCCCCTCACTCCCGCTCGGCTCCCGCCGAACTCTGCTCCACACCCTGGGAGGGAGACGTCGACGACGTGGATGACATCATTCCCACCGTCCTGTCCGGGGATCCCAAAACCCAGTCGCACACACACGACGCTCAGATTACTTAACGTGCACGAACGCTGCTCAGTTCAATTCCCAAAAACTAATTCACCGGGAACAGCAGGTTTAAAAAAGGCACACAGGGGATTTTTATTCATTTAAAAAAAAAAAGTCTTCATTTCTATTGCCCAAACACCTCATGATAAACAAAGTCCGTTCTTTTAAGACGAATGACTGAATTTTATTGTAAATTATGAAAGATTTTTAACACTATTCAGCCGTTCGTTCCTCTGCAGAACTGCACGTTTAATGTTGGTCACCCTGCGTCCTTGTGGCATTAGTGTTAAGGTCGCAGTTAATCTGTGAACAGAAAACTCTTGATGTAATCAGTGTTTGCTGATCTCACACACAGTGCCAAAGTCCTTTTTTTTTCCAAGTCTGAGAAAAAGCTTGTGCAAATAACTTTTATGAAGAAGTGCACAATATACTCAATGCATGAAGCTTTTTTTTTTCCCCTACTCGGCCTCTGAGCAAACATGATGCATCACTTCCTGTCATGCTTTTTTTTTTTTCCTTTTTAAATACTTGACAGATATTCTGTCTACATTCACTGGATATGAGCAATCGTGCGCTCTGATTGGCTACTCTGTTACTACTAGGATATCAGCTCGTATACCGTGAGTGGGGGGGGGGATGGCGGAGCATGTTGCTGAACCAACCGAGGATGAAATAAAAGCCAATCAAAAACAACCCCCCCCCCAAAAAAAAAAAAAGTTAGGTGAGTTTTTTTTATTTTTTGCAGGAATTTTTTCATCTCATCTCATTATCTCTAGCTGCTTTATCCTGTTCTACAGGGTCGCAGGCAAGCTGGAGCCTATCCCAGCTGACTACAGGCGAAAGGCGGGGTACACCCTGGACAAGTCGCCAGGTCATCACAGGGCTGACACATAGACACAGACAACCATTCACACTCACATTCACACCTACGCTCAATTTAGAGTCACCAGTTAACCTAACCTGCATGTCTTTGGACTGTGGGGGAAACCGGAGCACCCGGAGGAAACCCACGCGGACACGGGGAGAACATGCAAACTCCACACAGAAAGGCCCTCGCCTAGCCTGGGAAATCCCATGCTGCTTTGCACAATCGTTCCGATCTGAAAAGACAGCATGGAAACTATGGTCTAAAGGCTCGCCTGAGTTAGGGAGCCAATCAGAGAGTGGGGAGGGGTGGAAAGACGGTGACGCGTACTACTCGACAAACGGAAGCATGTAGTTTATTTGGGACTGTTTACGGATCACATTTAACATGGCGGCGAGCGATACGAACCAAACTAAACAAACCAGCTTCTCTCATATTTGTCTTGCACAAACGGCAGTAATTGTTCGGTGCCATTGTTTTCCTATTTTTGTTTTTCCTTCTCTTCTTCGTCGCTCTAACTACGTCACTGGGTACAACCGCCATGATTGGCCATGGGCTACGTATACGCCAAATGATAGACATTCGCAACGTCCAATAAACGGCCGTTGACAATCGTAAACCACACCTCCCCTGCGAGAAATTCAATAGGCGGATTCCAGACCATATTTCACTTGTGATATGGTCTGGTGTTAACCAGACTAGCCCTCGCCGCCCACGGGGCTCGAACCCGGACCTTCTTGCTGTGAGGCGACAGCACTAACCACTACACCACCGTGCCACCCCAGGAATTTTTATGATTATTATTATTATTATTATTATTATAGCAGCATTTTTCACAAATTGCTCCGGTCACTTAGCCGGTTTGATTATATTCTCAGCGGAAATGATTCTGTCGGACGTTTTGTACAAACAGTTTAAAGGGGAATTTAGGGTTTTTTTTTTTTTTTTATTATTTAGTTTGGTTGTGAAAGTGTCCAACAGGATGATTTTGAAGCGAATAAGACCACTCCCGGACCCTCTTTTGAGACTCGACCAGAATGGGTTCAGAGAGTGAAAATCGACAACTGCACAAGTCCTGGCACTAAGACGGCTCATCGAGGGCGCGAAGAAGAAAAACCTGCCGGCCGTTTAACGTTCGTGGACTGTAGAAAAGCCTTCGATTCCATTCACAGAAGCAAGCTCATGAAGATCCTCTTGGCCTACGGTATTCCTGTTAAAATGGTGCAGTCGATAAGCGATACGTACGCGGCGACATCAAAGCGACACCTTAACCCCGTATCTGTTCGTGATCGCACTCGATTATTCTTTGCGAAAGGCAATAAAGGGTCACGAAGAAGAACTAGGGTTTACCATACGCCCAAGAGGAGCCGGCGAGTGGGCCCGGTCCTAATAACGGACCTCGACTTCATGGATGATATTGCAGTGTTGAGTGGCTCGGCGAGCCAGGCTCGAACGCTGCTCGGTGGTGTAGAGATGCAATGCAGAAAGCTCGGGCTGGCCTTGAACGCAAAAAAGACCAAGGTAGTACCGCTGAACATCTCTGGCGCGGTCAAGCTGACTTCTCTCGATGGTGAGGAGATTTCAGTTAAGGATGATTTCAAGTACTTGGGCTCGTGCACCGGTTCATTATTGGTGTTGAATATTGCGCACTCCATAAGTTGAAGAACATCTGGCAATCGGGTTAAAAAAGCGCATCTTTGGTGGAATCTGTTCTCACCTACGGATGTAAGGCCTGGAAACTGATGGTCCAGGAGGAATCGAGACTGAACTGTTGCTCCACACGCATGCTCCGAGAAGTCCACAACGTCAATTCTAAATGAAGCGCTGTGTGGAGATTTACCTCCTCTCTCTTTTAAAGGAACAGTCCACCGTACTTCCATAATGAAATATGCTCTTATCTGAATTGAGACGAGCTGCTCCGTACCTATCCGAGCTTTGCGCAACCTCCCAGTCAGTCAGACGCGCTGTCACTCCTGTTAGCAATGTAGCTAGGCTCAGCATGGCCAACGGTATTTTTTGGGGCTGTAGTTAGATGCGACCAAACTCTTCTGCGTTTTTCCTGTTTACATAGGTTTATATGACCAGTGACATGAAACAAGTTCAGTTACACAAATTGAAACGTGGCGATTTTCTATGCTATGGAAAGTCCGCACTATAATGACAGGCGTACTAACACCTTCTGCGCGCTTCGGCAGCACATTGATACGGAGCTCAGATATCAATGCGCTGCCGAAGCGCGCAGAAGGTGTTAGTACGCCTGTCATTATAGTGCGGACTTTCCAGAAAATCGCTACATTTCAATTTTTTTAACTGAACTTGTTTCATATCACTGGTCATATAAACCTATGTAAACAGGAAAAACGCGGAAGAGTTTGGTTGCATCTAACTACAGCCCCAAAAAATACCATTGGCCATGCTGAGCCTAGCTACATTGCTAACAGGAGTGACAGCGCGTCTGACTGCGTCTGACTGACTGGGAGGTCGCGCAAAGCTCGGAGAGGTACGGAGCAGCTCGTCTCAATTCAGATAAGAGCATATTTCATTATGGAAGTACGGTGGACTGTTCCTTTAAAGATAAGATCAAGATGGTCGCGTTTGGCGAGGCGCTGTGTCCGCCGCAGAGACGAGGCAGCTCACGACTTGGTTCTGTAGGAACCACGCCATGGTCAGGTTTCCTGGGGCAGACAGTGCGTGACACTACTCTCACTTCAGCAGATGAAATCCGAACTGTTATGGGTCACAGGCCATCCCGGCACGCCATCGCCAGTCATTCCCGAGGAGACTCGACCAAGTAGTAGTAAAGTTTCTATTTATTGAATTTGCAAAAAATAAAAATGCTCCATTTCTCAAAATCCAGTGAATGTGGATAGAAAAAAAAAAAAAGTTATTCCACTGAATCTCGTCCTACATGGCTGATAGACAACTCGGTGCTACGCGCCTCATCGGCTGTTAGCTCATTTCCGACTCGATTTCGTGGAATAACTTAAATATTCTTTGCATTTTTTTTAAAATTATTTTAAATGAAGCAATTTACACATGAAATATTCATACAGCGATAAAGTTAAAAGGTTTCTTTTACCTCAAATTTAGCTGGATTAGCCAAGACGTGTCTTTTGCTACGAAGCGAATGGAGCCAACATTTAAACAGGGGTGCAAATATTTATAGTTTATCTGGAGCATTTACACATTTTGTCTTTGCACTATAGTAATACAAGAGGTACTTTAAAAAAAAAAAAAATTTCATTTTACGTCTGAAAAGTGACGTGCTCAGGTGGTAAAATCCTGGTCATTTTTAGCTTGCTTGCTTGCGTGAAATTTGAATTTTCTTGTTCGCAGCGTCGGCACCTCCGCGGGGAAAGAAAGCTCGTAGCCTCCAGATTAACACTCGAATCGCACCAAGATGTGACGCGGAAGAAAAATTGTACAAAAGGACATCATGCAGAGAAAAACAGTCTCAAAGATGAACCACAAGCTTTAGTAAGGGGCGTGGCCTATAGCATAAAGGCGGAGTTAAGTGTCAAGTGATTTTGGATGTTAATAAACCTTGCGTTTAATTAAAAACAACTAATCCATATTGTATTTAATGACCGTTGTACAAATCTTGTTCTTGGCTCATCTGGCTGTAAGGCCGATGCGTTTTTACCACGGATTGGCGTGGCGTCCGTCATCCACAATTCGGTTAAATCGTATCTCCACTGTCGATTCTTCACAGATTTCCCAAAAGCTTCTTAATGCTAAGAGGATCTTAACTAAGAGAGAGAGAGTTCATTATGATGCTCGCTTGACCATTTAACGATGATCTTCGGAAACCCACCCGATCGTTTTGTTTGAAAGAATTCATCACTCCGAACATAACTTGGTCGTTGTTTTGTCAATTTTTTTTTTTGCTAACGAGTTAATAATTAGGCTGAATTTTCCAGGCCTCTCGTTAGAATTGTATCTTCTCTCGCAGTTCTTATCCAATTGATGTTTCGGGTCGATCTTCCTTTGAGGTCATTTGTTTAGGGGTGTTCACACGGCAACTGTTACTCCGGTGTAGCGCCGGGGCTGCCCCGGTAGAGCGTTCACACGGTACAAAGTTATACCGGTGTCGCCCCTGAAAGCTGCTTAAACCGGTGCAAATCTAACCCTGTTCAGGAGGTGGTTTAAGAAATTTACTCCGGAGTAAATGCTAGTTTGCGGGGCAGCACCGATATAAAATGGGACGTCTGAACGCTACAGGGGTAGACTCGCTACGCGTGAGGAGAGTTGGTTACATACGGGCATTGCATAATTTGCATCCTGGTATTTTGCGCTTCCAAAATGGCGAATATCAACAACAACAGAACTGCGTGTCTTCCAGTGTTGCCAGATTGGGCGGTTTTAAGTGCATTTTGGTGGATTTGAACCTATTTTGGGCTGGAAAACGTCCGCAGTATCTGGCAACACTGGGGTCTTCATCCACGTTGTTTTCCCGGCGCTTGATGATGCCATGACAAGCGGGAAAAGGAAGTACATTTTCACGCATGCGCATATTTCATTTCCGCATTACTACTATCGTATAGCACGGTCGCAAAAACTGCCGTGTGAACGCAAGTGGGGCTGCACCGGTGCTAACACGCTTCTCTCTAGTAAGCAGGTTTGTGACGTGTGAACGCTCCACAAAATTTACACCGGTGTAAGATATAGCGCAACAAAATACATCGGTGCAGCATCGATGCAAATATGTGCCGTGTGAACACCCCTTTTGTTGATTTGTCGACAATTTTTTTTTTCTCCAGTTAAATCGTGTCTCCTCCCTCCGTCAGGTCTGAATGGATTTCAGTTCTGATTGTTTTATTTGAACGAACTCGACCTTCTGCACAAAACTCGGTCGTTGTGTTTTGTGGGTTTTTTTTTGTTTGTTTTTACTAATACACACTTTCTTCTGACTCGAATTGTATCTCGTCTCTGATTTCTCATGCGAATTCAGTTCTGATCGATGTTTTGGGTCAATCTTGACTCGGCGAACAAAATTTAGTCCTTTGTTGAGTTTCCCGTCGTAAATAATTTGGCGTGGAGGTCGGTCCTCTCTCACATGGTCACGTTTCGGTTCTGTTTTGATGTTCTTCTGTCCTGCCATCAAAACGATTACGTCCGTGACGTTCTGGTGACCGAGTCAATGAGGCGCGATTGTGATTATCCGGAGGCTTTAGACTTCCTTTAGTTGTTAGCGACATTCGCTTTGTACAAATTAAATATGCAAATGTTGGACAGGAAGCACGTCTTGGCTGATAGATGACTTAAGCCAGTATCTCACTGGGCTGCGACAGCCTGCGAGTAGTTGGAGACATAATTGCGATAGCATACGCGAATTGGCGACAATTTTCACTTGGAATCACACTGAATTGATATTCGCATATTTTACCGCAATTGTTGTGTCTCCAACTGGTCGCAAGCTGTCGCAGCCCGGCTTTCCCTCGGCAGGCAGGGAAGTAGAGGAAGCCTCACGGAAGCTGACTTGAGAAGGGTTCGCGACGGCTTTGTGGCTATTTTGAGAGAAATTTTGTCGCACGAGTTTTTTGAGCATGTTCAAAATTTCAGCGACGAAGGAGCGACACTTTGCGACTAAATTGAGAAGCCCCGCGAATGTTTCAAGACACTTTTGAGAGACTCTCGCGAATGACGTGAGATACTGGCCTTCGGGTTTAAAAAATAAATGGGAAGTTGAATTCGATGAGAATATAAGCTTTTAAATAAAATACAGGAAGGATTTGATGAAATGAAATGAACTGACGATATCTTTTGGTTTGTTTACCAAGTAAAACAAAAACCACGTCTTGCAAAATTTAATCGAATAGAACCGATTTACATCTCATTGGTGTGAGGTCTTACGGAGGAAGAATGAAGATGAATCCCAATGGGGCGGAGGTTTCCTGTCGTTTTCCTGATGTCGGATGCAGAAGGTTATTCAGTAACCGAGTCCGATTTGTGATTTATTCATTCTTACTGGCGACCGTTATCGTGGCGGTCTCCATACATTAAACATAACAGGACAATACAAGAGCTGGTCAGGGTGCTTGGTTGTTTAATGATCCCACTACTTCTGAGGGTTACAAAACATTACCACGATGGCATGGAGGTGCAAAAAACACGCCAACGTGAACCGAAAGGGGCGGTCCTTAAAGTATAATCGCATGCAGATCGGAGTTGACTTTACATCTATAATCATATATGCCCTTGATGATTTTAAAAATAAACCTGAATAAAAGCATCAGTAGAATTTGACTCGGATTTCCTCTTACTTTAAACACGAGCAATTATTAAGGACCTCCCCTTTCCGTTTTCAGGTCTGATCTTGTTTGTCCAGTATATTTTTGGTTTGTGACACTTCCAGGCCACTGTACATTAGAAATAAAAAAAAAAAAAAAAAAAACTCAACAGAAGACTCGGAGCGTATCATAATGAACGTAGCATGCGTCTTCATTTCAAGCTTTTTATATATATATATATATATATATATACACACACACAGTATGCATTTTCCTTGCCCCTGAATTTAGCTCCACCCCTTTTCCTTAAACTCAAGGAAAGGGAAATGCGTCAGTGTTTGCATTGCAGTTTTACATCACGTTGGCGAAAAAGGGCTGTAAAAATGACGCGCCGCTCCTTTAAGAGACGCCGCTTCCTTTACCGAGTTTCTATCAAAGATGTAAAGTGAAATCCAGAATTACTTTATCAAGTGCACAAGCTTTTCCCTTAATGATCTGCAGTCTCTTCCTCTCTGATGGCTGCGATGGAAATGCTGCTCTTGTGGAACTGGACGCTCAGCCTGACCCAGTCACCCGCGTTCACCACCAGGGGGCACTGCAGGATCACGGCCACCTGCTTCCAGTGTGAATCCGGCCTGAACGTGCTGACGCACACATCGGAGTCCAGGTAGATGTGATACCAGAAGGGGATGGCTGTGACCTTGCCCGAGACGTTCACTCGAACCTGCAAAAGGAAGTTTATTTAGCGAAAGACGGAATACGGATACACCCAAAAGCGTGAGGATGTACAGTAATACTTTATAGGAATGTTAACATCCTCCATATTCTTGCTTTTCCCCCTTCCATGTATTAGTTCCTGTTCTGCTGTCAAACTTGGTTTCCGATTTGTTCATACACATATGGACATCTCTCAGAACTGGTTTTCAAGGGATCCTCCAGAGGATTTACTTTTAAACTTAGCTCTCAACTGACCTCATCAAACTTTAAAGGCTGTCTGATATATGCAACTTTATATATTCACAGCGCGCCTTTTGGCGGATGCCGCCTTTTTCACGGCTGAATCGCGCATATCCGATTTTTTTTTTTTTTTAGGGGGGGCGTTGGAGTGTCTGATTATAATTTCAAAGTAAATTCTGTATTAAAATTACTAAATAAGCAAATCCGTTAGTCCATGAAACAGGAAGTATAAGGATGAGGGAAAAAACAGAGTTTAAATCGGAAAGCTGCGCACATTTGCGCAGCCCGAGCGGTGTGCGCAGCTTTACGATTTAAACTGTTTTTTTCTCATCCTTATACTTCCTGTTTCATGGACTGTAACGGATTTGCTTATTTGGTAATTTTAATACAGAATTTACTTTGAAATTATAATCAGACACTCCAACGCCCCCCCCCCCCAAAAAAAAAAATCGGATCTGCGCGATTCAGGCGGCATCCGCCAAAAGGCGCGCTGTTTGCATCCCAAACACAAATCAAATCATACAGAATAGACCTAAAATGTTTTTCAAAAATGACCCTTGCGTGAGTGAAGTGACAAATTTCAAATAGAAACGTGACAAACGAGCGATATTAAGTGTACATTACAATGTAAACATACACTCAGCGGTTCCAGTTAGGCATTCTCCAGAGATTGTTCACATGATGTTTTGGTTTCCAAAAACAAACTTAAACACAATTGATTGTTTATTTAAACAACTTACCACTTAAAATGATTGGAGCAGACTTTGCTGTGTTTGGAAGGCTGATAATCCTTGCGGTTGATTCTTGCAAGCCATAGATTTCTCCTTTGTATGCCAAGTTTCTTTGTTTGCTCGCCTTCGTGCTCCCGTACAGTGGGAATTCCATAAAAGCTCCACCTGACGTCATCATCTGACCTATTACGACAGCCGTGAATACAACAGGTGTGCACCATTGCTAGCTTTAAATAGCCTGCTTGGGTTCTTTTGAAGACTTTGTACTCGCGCGTTACAATGTGTGCTCAGTCACCCGTACGGTAAGCTTAACCCGCAAGATGGCCGCCACTAGGGAATCCCCGACTCTGTGACGTCATGTGAAAACTATCTATAGGGATAACCGCACCCTGGAGAGGATTGTGAAACAAAACCCATTCAAAAATGTGGGGGAGATTCACAAAGAGTGGACTGCAGCTGGAATCAGTGCTTCAAGAACCGCCACGCACAGACGTATGCAAGACATTGGTTTCAGCTGTCGCATTCCTTGTGTCAAGCCACTCTTGAACAAGAGACAGCGTCAGAAGCGTCTCGCCTGGGCTAAAGACAAAAACGACTGGACTGCTGCCGAGTGGTCCAAAGTTATGTTCTCTGATGAAAGTAAATTTTGCATTTCCTTTGGAAATCAAGGTCCAGAGTCTGGAGGAACAGAGGAGAGGCACAGAATCCACGTTGCTTGAGGTCCAGTGTAAAGTTTCCACAGTCAGTGATGGTTTGGGGTGCCGTGTCATCTGCAGGTGTTGGTCCACTGTGTCTTTTGAGGTCCAAGGTCAACGCAGCCGTCTACCAGGAAGTTTTAGAGCACTTCATGCTTCCTGCTGCTGACCAACTTTATGGAGATGCAGATTTCATTTTCCAACAGCACTTGGCACCTCACACAGTGCCAAAGCTACCAGTACCTGGTTTAAGGACCATGGTATCCCTGTTCTTAATTGGCCAGCAAACTCGCCTGACCTTAACCCCAGAGAAAATCTATGGGGTATTGTGAAGAGGAAGATGCGATACGCCAGACCCAACAATGCAGAAGAGCTGAAGGCCACTATCGGAGCAGCCTGGTCTCTCATAACACCTGAGCAGTGCCACAGACTGATCGACTCCATGCCACGCCACATTGCTGCAGTAATTCAGGCAAAAGGAGCCCCAACTAAGTATTGAGTGCTGCACATGCTCATACTTTTCATGTTCATACTTTTCATGTTCATACTTTTCAGTTGGCCAACATTTCTAAAAATCCTTTTTTTTTTTTTAATGGGTCTTAAGTAATTATTCTAATTTTCCGAGATACTGAATTTGGGATTTTCATTAGTTGTCAGTTATAATCATCAAAATTAAAAGAAATAAAACATCTGAAATATATCAGTCTGTGTGTAATGAATGAATATAATATACAATTTTCACTTTTTGAAGGGAATTACTGAAATCAACTTTTTCATGATATTCTAATTATATGACCAGCACCTACAGTTAGGTCCATATATATATTTGGACACAAATTGTCTTTTTTTTTTTTACCTGTTTACTGAAACATGTTCAAGTTATAGTTATATAATGGACATGGACAAAGTCCAGACTTTCAGCTTTCATTTGAGGGTATCCACATTAAAATTGGATGAAGGGTTTAGGAGTTTCAGCTCCTTAACATGTGCCACCCTGTTTTTAAAGGGACCAAAAGTAATTGGACAATTGACCCAAAGGCTATTTCATGGGCAGGTGTGGGCAATTCCTTCATTATGTCATTCTCAATTAAGCAGATAAAAGGCCTGGAGTTGATTTGAGGGGTGGTGCTTGCATTTGGAAGATTTTGCTGTGAAGAAAACATGCGGTCAAAGGAGCTCTCCATGCAGGTGAAACAAGCCATCCTTAAGCTGCGAAAACAGAAAAAACCCATCCGAGAAATTGCTACAATATTAGGAGTGGCAAAATCTACAGTTTGGTACATCCTGAGAAAGAAAGCACTGGTGAACTCATCAATGCAAAAAGACCTGGACGCCCACAGAAGACAACAGTGGTGGATGATCGCAGAATAATTTCCATGGTGAAGAGAAACCCCTTCACAACAGCCAACCAAGTGAACAACACTCTCCAGGAGGTAGGCGTATCAATATCCAAATCTACCATTAAGAGAAGACTGCATGAAAGTAAATACAGAGGGTTCACTGCATGGTGCAAGCCACTCATAAGCCTCAAGAATAAAAAGGCTAGATTGGACTTTGCTAAAAAAAACATCTAAAAAAAGCCAGCACAGTTCTGGAAGAACATTCTTTGGACAGATGAAACAAAGATCAACCTCTACCAGAATGATAGAAAGAAAGTATGGCAAAGGCGTGGTACAGCTCATGATCCAAAGCATACCACATCATCTGTAAAACACGGCGGAGGCAGTGTGATGGCTTGGGCACGCATGGCTGCCAGTGGCACTGGGTCACTAGTGTTTATTGATGATGTGACACAGGACAGAAGCAGCCGGATGAATTCTAAGGTATTCAGAGACATACTGTGTGCTCAAATCCAGCCAAATAATAATCAGCGTTTCATAATACAGATGGACAATGACCCAAAACATAAAGCCAAAGCAACCCAGGAGTTTATTAAAGCAAAGAAGTGGAATATTCTTGAATGGCCAAGTCAGTCACCTGATCTCAACCCAATTGAGCAGCATTTCACTTGTTAAAGACTAAACTTCAGACAGAAAGGCCCACAAACAAACAGCAACTGAAAACCGCTGCAGTAAAGGCCTGGCAGAGCATTAAAAAGGAGGAAACACAGCATCTGGTGATGTCCATGAGTTCAAGACTTCAGGCAGTCATTGCCAACAAAGGGTTTTCAACCAAGTATTAGAAACGAACATTTTATTTACAATTATTTAATTTGTCCAATTACTTTTGAGCCCCTGAAATGAAGGGATTGTGTTTAAAAAAAATGCTTTAGTTCTTCACATTTGTATGCAATCATTTTGTTCAACCCACTGAATTAAAGCTGAAAGTCTGAACTTCAACTGCATCTGAATTGTTTTGTTCAAAATTCATTGTGGTAATGTACAGAACCAAAATTAGAAAAAAATGTTGCCTCTGTCCAAATATTTATGGACCTAACTTATATGATATTTACTGGATGGACATGGGATCAGAAAACTATTTTACTTATAAGCAGTAGCCACATGGACCCATAGGGTCTCATCTCATCTCATCATCTGTAGCCGCTTTATCCTGTTCTACAGGGTCGCAGGCGAGCTGGAGCCTATCCCAGCTGACTACGGGCGAAAGGCGGGGTACACCCTGGACAAGTCGCCAGGTCATCACAGGGCTGACACAGACAACCATTCACACCTACGGTCAATTTAGAGTCACCAGTTAACCTAACCTGCATGTCTTTGGACTGTGGGGGAAACCGGAGCACCCGGAGGAAACCCACGCGGACACGGGGAGAACATGCAAACTCCGCACAGAAAGGCCCTCGCCGGCCACGGGGCTCGAATCCGGACCTTCTTGCTGTGAGGTGACAGCGCTAACCACTACACCACCGTGCCACCCGGACCCATAGGATATGTATTTTTATTAAAATACCAGACAGGCCTCCTGTGGAAGTGGTGTATGCGATGACGTGGCGGAGTGGAAACTTGGAGCAACTGGGCTGTTTATATCCTCTGCTTACATCGTGGTTTTGTTATTTTTCCAAGTATTTTTACCAAATGTATGGGTTTTTAAATAAGTACAAGTATGCCTCGTTGTGCAGCATAAGAATGCCGGAAGGACAGGAAGATATCTTTCCACCGTTTACCTGGCCAGAATCGTCCGACGACTTTTTGCAAGAAATGGATTCCTGCCATTGGAAGACCTCAAAACAAAAACAATCTGCCTGCAGTGCCCTACTTCTGCTCCGAACATTTAGAATCATCCTGTTTTGTTCTGATGAATCGACGGAATTAAAAGCAAAATTAATGGGGGCTTTGAGAATTAAAAGAAAGATAAAAAAGAATGCCATACCAACAAAATTTACCCATCATTCAGCTCCAAAAGTCCGCCGATGCAGCGTTGAGCGGCAACACAGACACCACCACCGGGAGGTTAGTTTGGACTTTGTTCTCCCGTGATTCTTTGTCGTATACAGAGACGGATCCAGCCCAAGAATCTGACAGATGCACATTTTGAAGAAATATTTTCACTAATTTTACCAGAGCGCAATGAATTTTCACAGGGACGTAGAGCACACCGAGCTCTTTCTGAAGCGGGCAGCCACGGCCTGGTCTGTTGGTTGAGCGTGCCTATAGCCCGCGTAGCCGGCTAGCGGTAAAGTAAACCAATGCCACATGACCAATCCCAAGTGGTTCGCACATAGGTCTGGATCCATCCCTGGTATATTATTGTTGTCTTACCTGGTGAATTGTAATCGGTATTCCGATGTGTTGGAGGTTCTTCAGCGTATCCTTGACTTGCAAGTGACGTCAAAGAAACCCGGATGTCGGCCATGTTGGTGGATATACAGTACAAATGCGGGGTCAAGTGACGTTCCATACAAAACAAACAGTCACGTGTGCGCGACTCTTTGTTTTTCCACTGCTTTAAGCGTTCTTTTAGCTCTGCCGTATCTTTGTGCTGTATACGGTCGTGGTCACAACAGTACTCGTGACCGTGGCACGTTCCGATTTTTTAGCATTCCATCCGTGATTCGGAAAGAGGGCGAGGAAACTCTGAGGCTTAGTACGGAGACGAGACGAGGGGATCAGGACACTGCGTCCAATGACCATTTCGTCCAATAGTTAAGACATTTTCTGTCAAACCTTTTTCAGACGCACGATCAGTTATTTTATATTTCAGGTATTCCGGCGTTCACGAATGAAAGCCCTGTGAGAGCGCCGCTCGGCGCCTAAAGATTTGACACGATTCAGCCGGCTTTAAAAATTAATAACTCGGCCAGGGGAGCTCGCAGCGAAGCCAAATTTGACGGGCACCTCCTTCTCAGCCTCCTCCTTTTGAAAGAGCATGGTCTCGGGTCGGTAGGATTCGCAAACAAAGCCCCCTCAAGAGTGCTGCTCAGCGCCTCAAGATTTAACACGACCCAAACTATTCACTTAACAAAAATGGGTTTTGCTTAAGTCAAATTCCATTGAGAATTCCTCCTTTTTTCAAACAAACAAACAAACACCTGAAATAGAAAATAACTGATAGCGCGTATGAAATGGTCTTGGGATGAAGTGACCTGTATTCGTACTCGATGGTCGGTAGAAGCGTCTTATCTTCAGAAAAGTCTGACTTTTTAAAAATAACGGTCAAAACCACACACGTCTATCTTCGATCGATCGTTCAAATCGTGATAATACTGAGAAAATTCAGCATTGTTTTACAGACACGCTTTCCGCAGCCGCCATCCTGGCGGACGCTCAAGACGTAGCACGTTTTGATCACGTGGTTGCAAGTCATCTATACTGGAAGAAAATGCAGGTAACCAGAGGTGGACAGTAACGAAGTACATGTACTTAAGTACACTTTTTGAGTATCTGTACTTTACTTGAGGTTTTTTGGAAACTTATAACTTTAACTTCACTACATTTGAAAGACAAATATCGTACTTTTCACTCCACTACATTTCTATCAAGGTCCTCGTTACTATGAAGCAGCTTTGAAAGTGGATGGTTTTTTTTTCTAAAACGTGATTGGTTTTTTTTCGCAGGTGACACTGAGCCAGCCGATCACTAATCACTAGTGTCACGTCACATCCATAGACTCTATAAAATCAAGTTCAATGATTTCTCAGCAGCGTTATTGAACACAATCAGTTGATGGCAGAATGGAAGGAGGCGGTTCTTCTGGAGAACGCACGCACTCATGGCCCATGAACCCATGTTTCAGTTTTCTGAAAGGGTTAAAGATTTGTTTCGTTTTAAACGTTTGCTTTGTTTGCCTAATACGGAGCACATCACGGCCTACAAAAACTCGCCGTCCGACCTGCGGAGGCATATTGATGTATATAAACGTTTTATTCCAAGAGAAAGCTTGCAACGAAGTTGTCTGTGCTTTTAGAGCTAGCGATAACGTTGCAAACGTAGCTACGCAGTCTGGTTAGTCAAACGACTTTCTATGGATTTGCCCGCCAAGTTGCCGTAGCCTTGTCCACAGCTAACGTTAACTCGTAGCTAATCAGCATGTAAAAACGGAGTTACGCTAACATGAATAACGTTAACGTTAATCTTGCCAAATAAACAATGTTTAAAAATTTCTTTTCTAGTAGCATTAGCTACCCAATATGATTTCGAGTTTGAAAAGAGTTTGCTAGCATGTCAGGTAGAGTTTCGCTGACTAGCTAGCTTAACGTTAAACCACCATGACGGCACAGCATGCGTTCATTTTGTGAATTCATATTTCTGTCTTTGGTAACAGCGTTAAGTTTTGTAAGCGTTGTGGCAATAAAGAATGATGCGTTGACAGAAAATGTACTTTTAATACTTAAGTATTTTTAAAAGCAAGTACTTTAAGTAAAAAAAAAAAAAAAATTGACTGGACGACTTTCACTTGTTTCGGAGTAATATTTGACCAGTGGGATCTGTACTTTGACTTAAGTAATGAACTTGGGTACTTTGTCCACCTCTGCGGGTAACAAAGAAAACACCGACGTTAAAGAACAATCACCGACGGCTCAAGAGACGGAGCTTCAGGTACGGTCTACGATACTCCAGATAATCGAATTACTCAGAACGTTTTGCACGAAACTCACTCATTTGAAATTTCCAAAGTTTTATTTAATTGTAGTTTCGGTTACGTGCTAGGAATGTGAATTGACCGGAAAGAGGGATATTGCTGTGCAAACAGATGAACCCGTCAGTGTTGAAATCCAGACGGAGACAAGATTATCCAGTGTTCTTTGTTGGGAGATGAAAGTGTCTCATTAGATGATTCGTTCAAACTCTACGAGCAAAACCGCGATGTAAGCGGATGATATAAACAGCAGAGTTGCTCCAAGCTTCCACTATGCCATGTCAGTCATCGCATACGCCACTTCCGCAGGGGACCCGTCTGGTATTTTAATAAAAATTTTTCTAGAACCCCTATTTGGTCTCCGAAAATGAATGTTTGACTGTTTAATCTACGAATACTTTTACTTAACACAAGTTTTAAGAGGGGCGGCACAGTGGTGGAGTGGTTAGCGCTGTCGCCTCACAGCAAGAAGGTCTGGGTTCAAGCCCCATGGCCGGCGAGGGCCTTTCTGTGCGGAATTTGCATGTTCTCCCCGTGTCCGCGTGGGTTTCCTCCGGGTGCTCCGGTTTCCCCCACAGTCCAAAGACATGCAGGTTAGGTTAACTGGTGACTCTAAATTGAGCGTAGGTGTGAATGTGAGTGTGAATGGTTGTCTGTGTCTATGTGTCAGCCCTGTGATGACCTGGCGACTTGTCCAGGGTGTACCCCGCCTCTCGCCCGTAGTCAGCTGGGATAGGCTCCAGCTTGCCTGCGACCCTGTAGAAGGATAAAGCGGCTACAGATAATGAGATGAGATGAGAAGTTTTAAGAGTAAATCTGCCGGAGGATCCCTTTTAACAATCCACAATATGATCAAAATTTCATATATAGTGAACTATGACTATTCATTCTCCTCATTCGAGGACAAACAGGACAGCAAATGTTTATTTAATCTAACATTATCTGTTCTTAATCAGTCGCTGCTATTCATTTTAGGCTGAACAATACATTTTTAAATCGGAGCCAAGAATAGACAGCGAGACGAAAACCAGTTCATGATCTAATCCAGCAAACAGGATCTGAACCTCCACAGACCCTGTGGATGGTATGAGGGCGACAGCTTGTATACTTTTCATCATTTAAGCACGTCGAAGACTTGTAAACGCTGGCACAACACTTGTCTGAAGAAGTAGTAGTTGTTTTACCCGGACGTCTCTGCTCGTGTAGTTGTTGTTGCTGTTCATGAGGTCGAGGACGAACATCTCGGCTGGATCGCTGAGGTGTGTGCACTCCAGCGTGGACAGGTCCAAAAACACGTGAACGGGTACCTGGGAAAGACCAAACTGAGGTTACATTAACGCTCATGTTAAGCGCAGGGCCTGTGTATGAAGGTATGAAGTGAAGCGTACAGTGAACTGGTTGATGAAGGGCGCGATGTTGAAGCCGAGCGTGGGTTCTGTTCCCTGCACAGCGCTCTCCTGGAGCAGCGTGTCCGATTCCACCAGCATGCCGTGGATCACGATGCGCTCAGGGAAAATGCGGCCGCCTTCCTCCAGGAGACAACTTTAAAATAAATAAAAATAAAAAATTCCCCCCACACATTTTATGGCGTCACCAAGTCAAAGCAGGAATCGGATTCATTTTCAGCTTCACCTCTACAAAGATCGTTTTTCTGATCCATCAGCTGTGTGTTTATCGAGTATTACGTCCAGACATAACCATGTTATTTTACTTTACCCAGGAAGAAAAACACCAGTTATTGAAAGTGACCCAGTCGGAGTCTCAAAGATCTTAAGCTTTACACATCAGTTACTGATCTAAGCTCAGACTTCTCTGACTGTTCTCTGGCCCGGGCGCTCACTGTGGTGGGGTTTTACCGAAGCAGACGTTGATGATCTGACAGTTATGTTACCAAGACCGGAGTTTTCTTGCTTTTAAAGGCAAGAAGCCTTCATTTGTCACATGTACACTCAAGCACACGGTGAAATTCATCTTCTGCATTTAACCCATCTGAAGCAGTGAACACGCATGCACACGTGCGCGAACACGTACTCAGAGCAGTGGGCAGCTATGCTCCAGTGCCGGGGAGCAGTTAGGGAGGTTTAGGTCCCTTGCTTAAGGGCACTTCAGCCCTGGCTGCCCCATGCTAACTTAACTACCCTAGACATGAGTTTGAAGAATTTTACTTGGGCAAGTCATGAATTTATTGGATTTTACCAAGCTATGGCAAGAGTTTTCCAGATTTTACCTGGACAAGACATGGCTTTTATATATATAATTTTTTTTACCTGACTAAATGGGCTTTCTGGCATTCATCTGGCTAAAACACGGCTATACTCTGTTTTAACCCCCCCAAATCAAGACACAGCTATACTCGGTTTTAAACCCCCCCCCCCAAAATCAACACACTGCTATACTTGGTTTTAGCCCCCCCCAAATCAAGACACTGCTATACTTGGTTTTAACCCCCCCCAATCAAGACACTGCTATACTTGGTTTTAGCCCCCCCCCCAATCAAGACACTGCTATACTCTGTTTTAACCCCCCCCCCAAATCAACACACTGCTATACTCGGTTTTAAACCCCCCCCAATCAAGACACTGCTATACTTGGTTTTAGCCCCCCCCCCAATCAAGACACTGCTATACTTGGTTTTAGCCCCCCCAAAATCAAGATACTGCTATACTCTGTTTTAACCCCCCCCCCCCCCAAACAAGACACTGCTATACTTGGTTTTAACCCCCTCCCAAAACTACACATTGCTATACACTGTTTTAACCCCCCCAAATCAAGACACTGCTATACTTGGTTTTAAACCCCCCCAATCAAGACACTGCTATACTTGGTTTTCACCCCCTCCCAAAACTGAATTGCTATACTCTGTTTTAACCCCCCCAAATCAAGACACTGCTATACTTGGTTTTAAACCCCCCCAATCAAGACACTGCTATACTTGGTTTTCACCCCCTCCCAAAACTGAATTGCTATACTCTGTTTTAACCCCCCCAAATCAAGACACTGCTATACTTGGTTTTAAACCCCCCCAATCAAGACACTGCTATACTTGGTTTTCACCCCCTCCCAAAACTGAATTGCTATACTCTGTTTTAACCCCCCCAAATCAAGACACTGCTATACTTGGTTTTAGCCCCCCCCCCCCAAACAAGACACTGCTATACTTGGTTTTAACCCCCTCCCAAAACTGAATTGCTATACTCTGTTTTAAACCGCCCCAA
Source organism: Neoarius graeffei (assembly GCF_027579695.1). NCBI lineage: Eukaryota > Metazoa > Chordata > Actinopteri > Siluriformes > Ariidae > Neoarius > Neoarius graeffei. The sequence goes on from NC_083575.1 coordinate 86,610,867, forward strand.
TCAAGACACTGCTATACTTGGTTTTAACCCCCCCCCCCAAACAAGACACTGCTATACTTGGTTTTAACCCCCTCCCAAAACTGAATTGCTATACTCTGTTTTAACCCCCCCAAATCAAGACACTGCTATACTTGGTTTTAAACCCCCCCAATCAAGACACTGCTATACTTGGTTTTAACCCCCCCCCCAAACAAGACACTGCTATACTTGGTTTTAACCCCCTCCCAAAACTGAATTGCTATACTGTTTTAACCCCCCCAAATCAAGACACTGCTATACTTGGTTTTAACCCCCCCAATCAAGACACCGCTATACTCTGTTTAACCCCCTCCTAAATCTACACACTGCTATACTCTGTTTTAACCCCCCCCAAAATCAAGACACTGCTATACTTGGTTTTAAACACCCCCCCAATCAAGACACGGCTATACTGTTTTAACCCCCCCCCCAATCAAGACACAGCTATACTCTGTTTTAACCCCCCCAAAATCAAGACACTGCTATACTTGGTTTTAAACACCCCTCCCCAATCAAGACACGGCTATACTGTTTTAACCCCCCCCCAATCAAGACACGGCTATACTGTTTTAAACCCCCCCAATCAAGACACTGCTATACTTGGTTTTCAGCACCCCCCCAATCAAGACACGCTATACTCGGTTTTAACCACCACCCCCCCAAATCAAGACATGGCTTTACTCCGTTTTAAACCCCCACCCCCCAAAATCAAGACATGGCTTTACTTGGTTTAAACTGCCCCCAATCAAGACACTGCTATACTCTGTTTTAACACCCCCCCCCAAATCAAGACACTGCTATACTTGGTTTTAACCCCCCCCAATCAAGACACGGCTATACTCGGTTTTAACCCCCCCCAAATCAAGACATGGCTATATTCAGTTTTAACCCCCCCCCCCAAATCAAGACATGGCTTTACTCTGTTTTAAACCCCCACCCCCCAAAATCAAGACATGGCTTTACTTGGTTTAAACTGCCCCCAATCAAGACACTGCTATACTCTGTTTTAACCCCCCAATCAAGACACTGCTATACTTGGTTTTAACCCCCCCCAATCAAGACACGGCTATACTCGGTTTTAACCCCCCCAAATCAAGACATGGCTATATTCAGTTTTAACCCCCCCCCCCAAATCAAGACATGGCTTTACTCCGTTTTAAACCCCCACCCCCCAAAATCAAGACATGGCTTTACTTGGTTTAAACTGCCCCCAATCAAGACACTGCTATACTTGGTTTTAACCCCCCCATTCAAGACACGGCTATACTCGGTTTTAACCCCCCCATTCAAGACACGGCTATACTCGGTTTTAAACCACCCCCCCCCCCCCAAAAAAAAAAAAAAATCAAGACACGGCTTTACTCTGTTTTAACCTCCCCAATCAAGACACGGCTATACTCGGTTTTAACCCACCCCCACCCCCCAAAATCAAACATGGCTTTATTTGGTTTAAACCGCCCCCAATCAAGACACGGCTTTACTCAGTCCCCCCCCCCAAAACAAGACACGACTTTACTCTGTTTCAAACCCCCCACCCCCCAAGACATGGCTTTAGTCGGTTTTACCAAGCCAATGCTTGGGTTTTCTGGGTTTCCCTGTGATGTGATGAGCTGCATTTTTTTTTTTTTGTCTTATTAACTTCAAGAGAAAAGAAGAGCTGCTGAGGGAGTGACTGTCTATAGCTGCTGCTATAACAAGTGAGAACAGGGAAATAACTTCATGTACTTTCCACAACATTAAATGTAACTATAAAATGGCTCCAGTATGAAAAGTGCTTTAAAAACACGAGTTGTCAAACTGCTGTAATATTAGATGAATAAACACTTTAGGGACGTGCTGTTACAAGAAAATAACTTTTGTTGTTGATGATGATTTTCCTATAAGTCATCATATCATATATAGTATTACTTCCCTAGCCTAGCCAGGACAACGAGTACCTGTTTTGAGTTTCCCAAGCCACTGTAAGGAAGGCATCAGTGATGAGGCTTTTACCTAGCTAAGGTGGCCTTCTCCATGAGGTTTTGCCTGAGCAAACCACAAATCTCCACGCAGTCCAGCACGATGGCGCTCCACAGCTTTTCCGAGTCGGGTCTCTGTAGCACGGCCGAGTCGTCCTCCACGTGGCCGAGCCAGAACTCCAGCGCATCCTCGTGTACTCCATTTTCCCGGGCCAAGAGCTGCAGAAGAGCCCGGTGGTGTTGCTTCTCCACGGAGCTGTAGGCTCGCACGGGCCCTAATCGCGCTGCCATCAGTGAGAGCACCGAGAAACCCTCCGAGACATCCAACACAAAGAGTGGCCCTGAGGAGGAGGAGGAAAATTCCTCTTTGACTTCTGATCCACGTGACTCGAAGGAGGACAAAAGTTTGGACATTGCTTTCCCGAAGCACTCATGATAATAGATGTTGTTGAGAAGAGTGATTTCAGAACACTCCAACGTAAATGATTGCGCTGGAAGGTCATGGTGCGTCTGGAGGCCGGCCAGAGCACTGCAGAGCTCCAGTTCAGTTTTTGAAGGAACTTCAGCAGCGGCAGCAGCTTCATCCATGCTGCCAATGTGGAGCTTTTGGCTGCTGCTCATTACCCCAGCGCAGGATACTCTCAGGTAAGCGTCTCTGCAGGAAACTTCTACCAGCAGTTCATCACTGCACTTCACTCTGTAGTCTGGAGGCAACATCAGAACAGAAGAGTGTTATATTTTACCACAGCGCTGTTCAGTTCTCCAATCTGATTGGTCAGAAGGTATTGATGAATGTTCTACAATAGCAGATCTGACAGTTGCGCCAGCTGCAGGGCAAACCACGGGTCCATATTAATGCAGGTGTTATCATTTCTATAGTATAGTAACAGCTTCTGAAATCTGGATCCAAGTGTATTCTTTCAAAGTAACCTTACGAGAAGGGACTGGGTAGATGGCCTGCTCCCAGCACGTGTCTTCGTCCGGGCCAGTCGAGATGCTGTTCTCTTGATCCAAGTGTAGCTGAAACCACACGGCCAGAGCGTCAACGTCTCCTTCCTGGATCACCTGGATACGCAACCGAGCCGCCTCCCTCAGACACAGACCTTCCAGCTCCTGCAGAACACATTGTTTATGTTTCATATAAAAAAAGTGTTGACGGAAAAGATGAAGGAATCGTTCTCGGAGCCTACTGATCGTTTTCTGTGGGTGTTTTGACACGTTGTGACATTGCTGTGATCCAAAGAAGCACATGCTGAAATGATTACAGGCCTTAACTCTTCAACTGAGACACATCACATGGTTCTGAGATTATTTTAAATGTACCGTATGCAGTGTTTCTCAAACCCTGGTCCTGGAGTTCGGTCCTGCCCTGCGCATTTTACTGTTTTTCTGGACTACATTCTGGATGTTGGACAAAAGAAACATTGAATTATGAAAGGAAGGACTGAACTCCAGGATCAGGACGGAGAAACACTGCTGAAATATTTACGTGCTTGGGTGTGTACATATGTATGTATGCGAATAAGTACGTATACAGTACTAGTAAATATCCAACTACGTAAGCAGGCAAGTAAGTAAATACATACGTAAACAAGTGAGCTTAGTAGATGAGCAAGTAAACAGGTACCCATGCATGCGAGTACAGAACTAAGACTACGTTCAGACTGCACCCTGAAACGACCCATATCCGATTTTTTTGCCCATATGCGACCTGTATCCGATTTGTTATTGACAATCTGAACGACACAGATCCGATTTTTTCACATGCGACCCAGGCCGCTTGGATATGTGGTCCTAATTCCGATGCATATCCGATATTTTCACACGCGACTGCAGTCTGACCGGACAGGTCGCATTCATGCGACCTACACGTCATCAACAAGAGACAAACGTCACTATTCTGCGTTGGCTAATCCCGCCTCTTTGGTGGAAAACAACAACATTTGTACAGTTTTCAGAATTTAAATAGACTTTTATAGAATTGATCAAGCTAATGGTGGATTTGGTAGGGACCTGGATGTTGATCTGTTAGCCTGATTAAATAAAACAGTTTCTATAACTGATTTATAACTTAAACCATCCTGTATTACAAGATAAGATTGTTCTGGAAATTTCCAGTAATTTGACACCTTCGGTCTCATTAGTCTGCTGCCCACATTAATCAGATTATTGTGCGAGTTCCGCCGCCGCCACAAAAACCACATCGCCAGGTCTCGCCTCATCTCCATCGCAAACTGCACTGGTGTTTCTGCACCTTGAGCCAGCGCTGAGAGAACCTGCAGAATTCAGCTGGCTATAAACAATCTAAATAAATATTTATAAAAATGTAGAAAAAGTTTATTAATATGACGAAATAAATATGTGCAAATTATTAAGCCTGAATTAAGAGTTTGGTAATACAGCGGCCGTATCCCAAATGACTGCCTACTGAAGCTCGAGTGCACTATATAGAGTTTAAAAATCCATTACTTCCTAGTAACACGTAGTGCACTTATATAGAAATTAGAGAGACATTTAGGAGTCAACCCTCGTTACCAGGCTACACGTTTTCATTTCAGTTCAGAAACAAAAACACACACGAGACCTCACACTTTAACACTAACCAGATAATTAAACAAACAAACAAAAAATCATTAAACTTGAAGAGTGCGCTTTTTTTTTTGGTTTACATATTACGTAGATGTGCTTATTACGTGTCAATTTGCGCATGCGGGACACTTTTGGGTCGTTTTCCGTTCATATTGGAGATCGCATACAAGTCTCATATAATTGGTAATGTGAACGGCCTAACAAAAAAATTGGATTTCACAACAAATCGGATATGGGTCGTTTCAGGTTGCAGTCTGAACGTAGTGCAAGTACCAAAGTACGCAAATATGTGAGTAAGTAAATAAGTATGTGACTTGGTAGATAATTAAGTAGGTACTTTAAAGGAGAACTGAAGGCAAATAATCATCAAAATTCTATTTCTCTCATTTTATTAAATATCGGAATGCATTTCTGATCGCTATTTTGTCGCTGCTATAGCAAGTTATGAGTGTTTGAAATATGCTCTGTAATATATCAGTCCATATGTCAAAAGCAATGGCCATAAACGAGATTCGTCGAGACCTGTGCGAGACATCGTAGGACGGAAGTAAAACGTACAGCGCAAATCAAAGTGACCGACGTCTCCCAACATTGTCAAAAGACATGTGCGTGCAGCCTCTTTCGAATGCTGATGTGATCAAGCTGGAAGTATTGTTTGTTTTGAAAGCAATCAGGAAAGTTTGGAAAAAAAAAAAAAAAGGAGGCAGTAATCATCATTTAAACTCGTTTGTGTGCAATACTTCGTTTGGAAAACAGTTTTCAAAATGGCGGCACCGACACTTCTTCACGTTTCGAAGTCTCGCACAAGTCTCGTGAAGATCGCACAGATAAGCGACGCCTGCCGTGGACCAAACAAACTAAATTCAACACGGCTAAAAACCGAATAGGCCGATAAGTAGAATATTTAACTGCCAATACGAGTCACGATACAAGGTTACTAAAACTGAAAACGCCACTGAATAACACGTTAATTAAGAAATAAAGCAAGCTTAAAAACGACTTCAGTTCTCCTTTAAGTTCATAAGTACACTACCGTTCAAAAGTTTGGGGTCACCCAGACAATTTTGTGTTTTCCATGAAAAGTCACACTTTTATTTACCACCATAAGTTGTAAAATGAATAGAAAATATAGTCGAGACATTTTTCTGGCCATTTTGAGCATTTAATCGACCCCACAAATGTGATGCTCCAGAAACTCAATCTGCTCAAAGGAAGGTCAGTTTTATAGCTTCTCTAAAGAGCTCAACTGTTTTCAGCTGTGCTAACATGATTGTACAAGGGTTTTCTAATCCTCCATTAGCCTTCTGAGGCAATGAGCAAACACATTGTACCATTAGAACACTGGAGTGAGAGTTGCTGGAAATGGGCCTCTATACACCTATGGAGATATTGCACCAAAAACCAGACATTTGCAGCTAGAATAGTCATTTACCACATTAGCGATGTATAGAGTGGATTTCTGATTAGTTTAAAGTGATCTTCATTGAAAAGAACAGTGCTTTTCTTTCAAAAATAAGGACATTTCAAAGTGACCCCAAACTTTTGAACGGTAGTGTACATACGTAAATAGATACCCAATCATGTGAGTACAGAAGTAAGTACCCAAGTATGTATGTGAGTAAGTATGTAAGTAAATAGGTAAAGATGTCAATAAATGTGACTAAGTAGATGAGCAAGTAGGTACTTAAATAAGTGAGGGTAGATGGAGAAGTACGTAAATAAGTGTGCAATTATGTAAGTACATAAGGATATACATAAGTATGTGACTTTAGATGAGTAAGTAGGTACTTTAAGTACGTAAACAGGTACCTAAGCATGTGAGTACAGAAGCACCCAAGTGTGTAAATAAGTATGCAAATACGTGAGTACATACCCAAGTAAGTACATAATGTCAGTATGTACGTTAGGGTGCATCACTTACCCCCTAAAAATGAAAAGTTCCTCCGATCATGATGCATTTTTGTTTTTAAGTTCCTTTTGGTAAGAAAACACACTGGGTGAAATATTTTGACAAAATTCAAAAGTTTAATGGTGGCACCAGGAGCTCAAAGTTATGGAAAAAGCTGCTATTTTATGACTTTTATGACAAAATTTCGATCACTTTTCATGAAACATTATGGCATCTTATAGAGTATACCAAATATCTTAGATACACATTTTTAGTACATATTCTAAATATGGGCGGCACGGTGGTGTAGTGGTTAGCGCTGTCGCCTCACAGCAAGAAGGTCCTGGGTTCGAGCCCCGGGGTCGGCGAGGGCCTTTCTGTGTGGAGTTTGCATGTTCTCCCCGTGTCCGCGTGGGTTTCCTCCGGGTGCTCCGGTTTCCCCCACAGTCCAAAGACATGCAGGTTAGGTTAACTGGTGACTCTAAATTGACCGTAGGTGTGAATGAGAGTGTGAATGGTTGTCTGTGTCTATGTGTCAGCCCTGTGATGACCTGGCGACTTGTCCAGGGTGTACCCCGCCTTTCGCCCGTAGTCAGCTGGGATAGGCTCCAGCTTGCCTGCGACCCTGAGTTTTAGCTGTTCATTGAATCATTGTTCAACTACTTTTAAACAATACAAATGTATTATGAATCACATTAATGCTTCTCAATCCCTTGCAAAGGTTCTTAACATGATCTCTGGCTCACAAGGAATCAATAAATGGAGTCCAACATTGTGATTCAAACCTTACGCCAAAACATAAAATAAGCGTTTTTTGGCAAAAAAAATGAACCTCATGGTGCCACCATTAGACTTTTGAATATGGTCAAAAAATTGTACAGGATGTCTTTATTGGTGAAAAGGAACACCCGAACAAAAACGCATCAGATTTTATGAAAGTGACGGCAACTGATGCACCCTAATGTACGTACGTAAGAAAGCAAATAAACTAACAAAGACCAAAATAATAATAATAACAATAATAGATTCATGATACAAATGAACTGTTTTTTCTTTCTTTATTTTTAGTTCTCTTCCTTTATTTTCCGTCTCTTCATCTGTGTATTTCATTCTTGACTTGCAAGTGACGTCAAAGCAAAATAGAAACCCGGATGTCGGCCATGTTGGTGGATATACAGTACAAATGCGGGGTCAAGTGACGTTCCATTCAAAACAGTCACGCGTGCGCGACTCTTTGTTTTTCCACTGCTTTAAGCGTTCTTTTAGCTCTGCCGTATCTTTGTGCTGTATATGATCGTGGTCACAACAGTACTCGTGACCGTGGCACGTTCTGATTTTTTAGCATTCCGTCCGTGATTCGGAAAGAGGGTGAGGAAACTCTGAGGCTTAGTACGGAGACGAGACGAGGGGATCAGGACACTGCGTCCAATGACCATTTCGTCCAATAGTTAAGACATTTCCGTCAAGCCTTTTTCAGACGCACGATCAGTTATTTTATATTTCAGGTATTCCGATGTTCGCAAACGAAAGCCCTGCGAGAGCGCCACTCGGCGCCTAAAGAATTAACACGATTCAGCCGGCTTTAAAAATTAATAACTCCGTGAACAGAGCTCATAGAGAAGCCAAAATTGGCAGGCACCTCCTTCTAAAGGCCAATTTATGCTGACAACCCAGTCCTCGCAGATAGCGTCGCAGACAGTGTCTGCGTAGCCCCCCCCACCTTCGCAGACGCTCTGCGCACACCTCCCAAAAATTGTGACCACCGCAGAAGCCTCGCAGACAGCGCCGCAGACAAGAGGGCTCTGATTGGTCCACTCTACATCCGCTGTACACACACTCCTGCTTCCCTACTTTCCCGGTTTGGTTTGTTTTCACGACCGGCATTTTTAAAAACACGAGCGAAGATGGAGCAGCATGAAGAGCGGTTGATTGAGGAAGTACGTACATCTATACGACTCCAGTTCTAGTCATTATAAGTAACCGGAGGATAAACACTCCACTAACCACACCCACCAACTACTCCTAGCGACTTTGCGCCCCCTTGCGTTGTGGCGGTGAATAACATCGCGCACGCCTATTACTCCCCGCTCAACAATAAATTACAACTGTCTGTGAAAAGCTATCAGCGAAAGCCTTGTCGCAAGAGCATGCAGAGGCCTTAAGCCTCCCCTTTTGAAATAGCATGGTCAGAGGTCGGTAGGACTGCACCTCGGCCTGGTATTCACGAACGAAAGTCCCTGCGAGAGTGCTGCTCGGCGCCTAAAGATTTAATACGATCCATACAATGGCACTCATTTGCTTCAGTCAAATTCCATTAAGAATTCCTCCTTTTTTCAAACAAACACCGGAAATATAAAATAATTGATTGATAGTGCGTATGAAAAAGGCTTTGGATGAAACGACCCGTATTCGTACTCGATGGTCAGTAGAAGCGTCTTATCGTCAGAAAAGTCTGACTTTTTTTAAATATGGGTCAAAACCCACACACACGCACGCACATCTATCCAAGATCGAACGTTCAAATCGTGGTAATGCTGAGAAAATTCAGCATTGTTTACAGACACGCTTTCAGCAGCTACCGTCCTGGTTGCTTTGTATATCCACCATCACGGCGGACACTCAAGATGAAGCACGTTTTGATCACGTGGTTGAAAGTCAGCTATAGTGGATAAAAATGCAACTTTTGCCAAGAGAGAATGAAGGAAGGGATTTTCGAGCAGGTAACGGAGTTGACCAACCTTTACGCTTTTGCACTTTCTTGCTGCTGGGCTCCTGCAGTGTGTGTGTGTGTGTGTGTGTGTGTACCTGTGGGTTGTTGAAGTCTATATCCATCACCCTGCAGGGCTCTGTGAGGGCAGTGAAGCCTCCGGGCAGACGGCTCAGTCTCTCAGTGGTGTACGGCTCTGCCGCCTCATCTGCGTCTCCCGAATACCTCACGGGACTGCAGATGTGTCCTGCTGCAGCCAGATCCAGTCCCCCTACTGCACTCGCACACAGTCTGCACCAACACACACACAAAATATCCATGCTGTTCATCTCATTCCTAACCTCACCCTTTATCCAAGAGCTTATTACTAGTGAAATTCTAAACCTGTATGTGTAATACATTGCAATCAGAAATATTCAACCCCACCCCCAATAGATTAAAGATTTATCAATTCAAGTTTTTCCAAAGAGCAAGATTCTGCTTTGGATGACTTCTAGATGAGTTCAGTGACGCATAAAATCAACACCGAAAATGCATAATGTCGTATTTGTGTGTAACGGTATTATATTTTAAGATAGCCATGTCACGATTATTCAACCCCGATGTAATATTGTTTTTATGGCCTAAAGTGGAGTTGAAACATAATTAAGCCTTTGGGAACTCTATAACAATCCTTCATTTGGTTCCACTGTGATTGCATATACCGTAAACCCCACCCATGAAAGTATTCAAGGTCAGTTTGAAGTCATTGGAAAGACAAAGAAGCTTCCAGAAAAGCTGAGAGAGGAGATTATTTCATCACACCTAAAGAGCCTTGGGTATAAGACGATTTCCAAAAAATTCAACATTCCAAGAGACACCATTGGGAGCATAAGGAAGTTTAAAACTTCTGGAACAGCTGCAAACCTGCCTGGGCGTGAAAGAAAGCCCAAAATTTCATCAAGGGCCCTTCGCTACTTAGTCAGGACAACTAAGGAACCCCCCCAGGTGAGTGCAAGACACCTACAGGATGGCATGATGAAGGCTGGTACAAGTGCTTCAGTGGCAACTATAAAACGTGCACTGAATAAACAAGGATTTCATGGCCGGACTCCAAGACGCACTCAACTCTTGACCACAAGGAACATCAAAATTCGACTAGAAGATGCCAGAAGGAATTTGGATAAGACGGCAGAGTTTTGTTAGACAGTTCTATGGACTGATGAAACCAAACTGGAACTGTTTGGACATATGGACCAGCGGTATGTCTGGCGTGCGAAAGGCCAGGCTTATGACCAGAAGACGACCATCCCTACAGTCAAGCATGGAGGTGGGTCATTGATGACGTGGGGCTGTTGTTCTGCGGCAGGAACTGGCAATCTTGATCGTGTACCTGGCATCATGGATTCCCAGAAATACCAGGCCATTTTAAAGAGGAACGTGATGCCTTCTGTTGACAAATTAAACCTTGGTGATCGACGGACTTTCCAGCAAGACAATGATCCCAAGCACACCTCCAAGTCAACCAAAGCTTGGTTGAGAAAAAGATCCTGGAGTGGCCTTCTCAGTCACCACACTGCAAAAAATAAAAATCTTAGGAAGTTTATTTCTCTATTTTCAAGTCAAAACATCTAGCCACCCTTATTATAAGACATAATTGCCCAACAAGCAAAACCTCATTTAGCTAGAAAGGCTAGTTTTTAGACAGTCCATCTTGAAAATCTTCTCGTCTCGTCTTCTTCCGCTTTATCCGGGGCCGGGTTGCGGAGGCAGCAGTCTAAGCATGGAAGCCCAAACTTCCCTTTCCCCAGACACCTCGGCCAGCTCCTCTGGAAGAACACCGAGGCGTTCCCAGGCCAGCCGAGAGACATAGTCCCTCCAGCGTGTCCTGGGTCTTCCCCGGGGCCTCATGCCTGGAACACCTCCCCAGGGAGGCGTCCAGGAGGCATCTGAAAAAGATGCCCGAGCCACCTCAGCTGATTCCTCTCGATGTGGAGGAGCAGCGGCTCTACTCCAAGCTCCTCCTGAGTGACTGTGCTTCTCACCCTATCTCTAAGGGAATGCCCAGCCACCCTGCGAAGGAAACTCATTTCGGCCGCTTGTATTCGCGATCTTGTTCTTTCGGTCATTACCCAAAGCTCATGACCATCTTGAAAATCTTGTATAGACAAAATGTCTTAAAGTCTTATTTGGAGCACCTTTGAAAATAAAAAGTTTTTTTTTTTTTTTAAAACAAGTACGTACATTTTGGACATTTGCCAAATGCGGTTCATCTTGTTTCAAGAAAAAAAAAAAGTATGCTTGTTTTGGGAATAAATGAACTTTACTGAAATCTTTGAATCTTTCATTACAATTCAACTCCACCTTACAGATCCTAAGTTTACTGCGACTGTTTTCTCAGTCATTCAGAGCGAGGTCCTTCTAGATGCTGTACATACTCCATACCTGTCAACCCTCCCGTTTTTCCCGGGAAATCCCTTATTTTGACTTATTTCCCACTGTCTTCCCGTTTTTTTATTTTCCCGAAAATATCCCGTATTTTCACATTATACAAAAGTCCCGTATTTTCACAATATAAAAAAGTCGGTAGGTCCAGAATTCATGACGCGCCTCTGACAGGAGTTTATAGCAGGAAGTCGGGCCATGAATTCACGTCCCCACCCTCTCAGGCATCAGTAATTACAGAACTACGTCCGGAGGCGAGGCTGAACAAGTGATTAGGTCCAGTGTTGCCAGATTGGGCGGTTTCAAGTGCATTTTGGCGGGTTTTGAACATATTTTGGGCTGGAAAACGTCAGCAGTATCTGGCAACACTGATTAGGTCTGAGGTGAAGATGGCGATGCTAATAGCTAAGAAAAACATTAGCCTCTCTTTCTTTGATGATTTCAACAAGTGCGTGGCTGGAATGTTCCCAGACTCTTCCCTCGCAAAGAAATTTTCCATGGGGAAAACGAAAGCCTCCCAAATAATCAAAGGTAAGCTACACATGTTTACATTAAGTATGTCCTGGCTAAGACCTCATAAATAGCCTAGTGTAAACTAATTGGTGTATTCACTGTTTTATCCACTCACTATTTTATTTTCTATCTGAAACTTACCCATTTTAAAATCACTCTTGGTTTAATATCCATCCATCCATCCATCCATCCATCTATCTAGTGTTCCGAGGCCATGACTATGGTAAAACCATAATAAATTGCAATGGAATTGAATTTATTGACTGGTTATATAATGACCTTTCTTATTTTAACGTAAGATACGTATTTTAGCCCTTAATTTGGGAAATAACTGGTACCACTGAAAGCAAATAAAAATAAATGTATAGTTTATTCACAAATGCACTCTATAAACCATAAGCATATTGAGTTTGGGTCTTGGCTATCACCAACATGCACCAGAGTACAGGAAATCACAAATACTAGATAGAAAATTGCCCCCCATTCAACTACACACCCACTTTTGGTGAAGGGTATGACTTTCCGAAATTTTCCCTTATTTTGAGTTAAAAATCTGGGAAATATCCCTTTTTTTCAAACCTCAAAGTTGACAGGTATGACATACTCTAGACCAGACAAGTGCCTTCAAAAAGGCTATGAGTGAGTGGAGGGCGTTTTAGTGAGGTCTTTTTGGAATGCTGGGAGTTAAGTTCAGTGTTTTTTTGTTTGTTTGGTTGTTTTTTTTTTTTTTTTTGTGCCTGATCTTGTAAACCCCTCGTACACATGAATAGTCAGTGCCCCCAAAATGCACTGTTGCTTTGGCGTTGTGTAAGCACTGCAAGTCAAAATGCGTAGACTTTTTTTTTTTGGTGCCTGAGGTCCTGGGGAAGTGGAATCTTAAGAGATGTTTTAATGTTTGAATGTTGAAATGGGGAAAAAAAAAATAAACTTGTTGCAATGCTACACGTGTCGTCAACTTGATTCAAGATAGTCTCTGGTCTCATATCTAGAGTATTTTACTAATTACAGGTCACAAAAGGAGAATCTTTTAAGCTAGCAATGCTTAGTTGTAGAATTTAACAATCCTAATATTAGTATATTTATCTTAAATTCAGTTTTTACTGCTAAGACTTTGTCATGAATTTAAGTGAAATACCCTTAAAATGAAATAAATAAAAATGACTTGAATGGCTAAATGTAAGAAGGACGATCTTGTTATAAGAACTATTTTGAGTTAATCAGATCTCGCATAATAAGTTCCCCGATCTTATTTTGGAATTATTTCATCTAAAAACAGGTTAGATTTTTCATCTTACTTTAAGAAATCTTACCAAGTCAAATTTGACTCGTTCCATTGGCAGATTTTTTTTCACCTGATTCAAGCAAATATGCTTCGTTTTAATCTTTTATTTCTTAGTTTTGAAAGGCCATTTTTTGCAGTGCAGACTGAAATCTTTGGTGGGATTTAAAGAAGGCAGTTGCAGCACGGAAGCCATCAAACATCACCGAGCTCGAGGCTTTTGCACGTGAAGAACAGGCCAAGATTCCGGTCGAGAGGTGTAAGAAGTTTGTCCGCACTTACCGAAAACGTTTGTTCGAAGTTATAAAAGCTAAAGGATGCTCCACAAAGTACTGAAGCTGGGGGTTAAAAGACTTGAGTTCAAATGAAAATGGAAGTCAACTTCTGTTGTCAATATTTTTCGTTGTTTAATGAGGTTTTTTTTTGTCATTTATTATTGTTATAATCTTTGATCCACATCACTATAATGTCTTTTGAGGTGAGGGGGTTGAATATTTCTGATTGCAACTGCGCGCACACACACACACACACACACACACACACACACACACACACACACACACACGACCCTTAACCTCTCACCTGTGGTGTCTGCGGATCTCGTGGCACTCCAGGGCCATTGCGAACACTGTGGCGCCGGCAGGTATGACTCGACCCGTCTGGGAAGGACTGGACAGTGGGACATCTTCAGCGTTCTTTCAGAAAGTTACACAATGCAACAGTTAAATTATTTCCTACCGCTTTAAAGGAACAGTCCACCATACTTCCATAATGAAATATGCTCTTATCTGAATTGAGACGAGCTGCTCCGTACCTCTCCGGGCTTTGCGCGACCTCCCAGTCAGTCAGACGCAGTCAGACGCGCTGTCACTCCTGTTAGCAATGTAGCTAGGCTCAGCATGGCCAACGGTATTTTTTGGGGCTGTAGTTAGATGCGACCAAATTCTTCCGCGTTTTTCCTGTTTACATAGGTTTATATGACCAGTGACATGAAACAAGTTCAGTTACACAAATTGAAACGTAGCAATTTTCTATGGTATGGAAAGTCCGCACTATAATGACAGGCGTACTAACACCTTCTCCGCGCTTCGACAGCGCATTGATACGGAGCTCAGATATCAATGCGCTGCCGAAGCGCGCAGAAGGTGTTAGTACGCCTGTCATTATAGTGCGCACTTTCCATAGCATAGAAAATCGCTACGTTTCAATTTGTGTAACTGAACTTGTTTCATGTCACTGGTCATATAAACCTATGTAAACAGGAAAAACGCGGAAGAGTTTGGTCGCATCTAACTACAGCCCCAAAAAATACCGTTGGTCATGCTGAGCCTAGCTACATTGCTAACAGGAGTGACAGCGCGTCTGACTGACTGGGAGGTCGCGCAAAGCTCGGAGAGGGACGGAGCAGCTCATCTCAATTCAGAGAAGAGCATATTTCATTATGGAAGTACGGTGGACTGTTCCTTTAAGCTCCACTCCTATAGCAGAGACACATTTATACCGTATTCTGTATTAGAATCTCTGGATCTGAGTGGAGAAGATCCTGAGGGAGCTCATCAACCTGGATAGGAATGGATATTTGTAAATTAGTTGATGAGCATTTGCACAAGAAATCTGGTAAAACCCGGTAATTTTGGGAAAAAACGTTCGTATCCTACGTTCGTATAATCGTCCGCGCACTCGGGAGCATGAGTAAGATCCGAACGTCTTTCTGAAATTGGTCGATTCAGCAAGGTTTGTTAATTAGTGTTGTTTTGCGTAAAATAAACCTCGCTTTCTTGACTTCATATCATGCAAATCGCAAGGAATTATTGCATTTATGTGTAGTTTATAAAGTATAAATGCACGTTATCGATTGTTAACATGGTGCGTTATAAGCCGTATTTGTTTCTTTACAGCACTAATACCACAACACCAAATGATGACTGCGGAAAAACGTGAAGCAACCACAGGTCTAGCGCCCCTACTGGCTGGCTGCAGTGTAACGTAGCTCCGGCCATCCCCGTGTGCTTCAATGACATCGCCTCACTTTTTTTTTTTTCATCGAATCGGTCTTTCCATCTACAGTGTCTAATTCAAACAGTTAGTTTTCCCTTTGCACATTTTTTATTTTCCTCCAGAAATCAGTGTTTAAAACGTCATTCTACAACTACTATATCACAAGAAGGCGTGGCTACATTTGGGAATGACGTGATCGCGCTGGACTTTGGGAGAGAGGCTTTGCACCGTCACGTGACTCCATAGGAACGGTAATTACGCCGCCATGACACTTGTAGTGCTTCATTCAGACGAGTTAGTCGTTATTGGTCGATACGGGAAGGGTGGTTTGTTTTGCGTTTTTGGATGTGCAAATCGTTTTGAACGAAACAAAGGCATCATATTTTTTAATTTATCAAAAGTAATTCATCATCAGGGAAAAAAAAAAAAAACTAGAGAAATTTCTGAACATAGAGGGAGGGGGGAACAAAAAAATATTCAGTGGGACTCGATGTCGAACAGAGGTCAAAAACCCTCTGGTATGCTAACTTCATTTCCACCAAGGCACGAATTTGAAAAAAAAAAAAAAAGCTGGGAGGTCCGTATGGTGAAATACCATGACCGAGGTCTTGAAAGTACTGAGCGAGGCCCTCTGGGCCGAGGTCAGTATTCAAGGCCGAGGTCACGGTATTTCACCATACGGACCGACCTTAAGCTGGTAAATAATATATTTATTTTTTTCTTTACCAAATTCTAACAGAAAACGAGAGCGCCCGAAAGGGAAAACCGAGCCGAGCCGCCATTTTGAATCCTCATTCACGGCTGTAATGCAAATGGCTTCCTCCTCGGTACCCAAGTGCACTTCCATGGCAGGAAAAAAAAAAAAAAAAAACACTACATTTTGCCACCTATGTAGTGCCCTATTTATACAAAATTGAGTCATTCAGGATTCAGCCATGTTTAGCCTAGGTCACAACTGGCCGTACGTGCTCCTACGGCCGGTCTACGTGCAAGAAACGCATGGAGGGCGCGCATGTGACGTGCTGATTTTCGAGCCGTAGACCGGCCGCAGAGGTTCTTTGTCATGTCAAACAAACTCTACGGGCGCTTACGTTTTTTTCAGGTTGCAAGACAAACTTACAGCCAACGTGCGTCTTTCTCCACGAACAAAAAAAACGCAGCGATTTGGGAAACGCCAGAAATTGCACGGCCAAAAAATCGTATGTCCGGTTGTGACCTAGGCTTTTTTGCTCGGTGTTGGCAAATTACAGTTTTTAGCTTTCTCCTGAAAGGTTTTCTTTTATTTCTTCTTCCTCAGGGTAGTAAAACTCGCTTTCGCTGTGAACACTGTCGTTATCGCTATCCATGCTGTAAAATTAATGCTATTCTCCTGAGAAATGCTGGCAAACATTTATAAGATTTTTGATAATCTTATAAATAAATCTTATTAAAAAAAGATAAATGTTGACAAAAAAATGCTACTATGTTTGTTGTTGTGAACGAGCGAGTTGCCAGAGGTCCGTAACTGGGGTCCGTACCGTAGAATACAGACCCGCTCGCCAGCCAATCAGAGCGCAGGATTTGAACCGTGAAAAAAAAAAAAATCTATTTCACAACTGCAGCGTGGTGCTCATTCTTATACAGTGACATGAACATGAGCAATACGGTGGCTCTGCAGAGCCGCTTTCACCGAGACTTAAAGTGCATTTACGTTCAGGGATCCTTCAGAGCGTGTTGTGCATGTGCCTGGGACCCAGTCGTTATGGGAAACACCGGATGCTGATTTGAGCACAATCAGCACACGCATATAAGGACAGTGTTTTCACACAGACTTTGTGAAGTATTCGGTCAGATATGTGACGGTCGACAGGTCTAAGTGCAGGAAGAGTGTTTATTACATGGTGGTGTAGTGGTTAGCAGGTTCTGGGTTCGAGTCCAGTGACCGACGGTGACAAAGGCAGCTTCTTTTATTAGCAGGCGCGATATTTACAAAAACAAACCAAAACACAACACAAGTGAAACTGAACACGGTCATAAACATGGCTGGAAACAAACGTCTCATCTCATTATCTGTAGCCGCTTTATCCTGTTCTACAGGGTCGCAGGCAAGCTGGAGCCTATCCCAGCTGACTACGGGCGAAAGGTGGGGTACACCCTGGACAAGTCGCCAGGTCATCACAGGGCTGACACATAGACACAGACAACCATTCACACTCACATTCACACCTACAGTCAATTTAGAGTCACCAGTTAACCTAACCTGCATGTCTTTGGACTGTGGGGGAAACCGGAGCACCCGGAGGAAACCTACGCGGACACGGGGAGAACATGTAAACTCCACACAGAAAGGCCCTCGCCGGCCACGGGGCTCGAACCCGGACCTTCTTGCTGTGAGGAGACAGCGCTAACCACTACACCACCGTGCCGCCCGGAAACAAACGTGACTGTGATAATGATAATACTTCGCAAAGCCTCGGTGTCCCTTATATGCATGTGCTGATTGCTTTCAAATCAGAATCAGGCGTTTCCCATAACTACTGGGTCCCAAGTGCATGCACAACGCGCTCCGAAGTATCCCAAATGTAAATGCACTTTTCAAGTCTTGGTGAAGGTGAAGGACACACCATCACTGGCCACTTTAATAGGAACTTCTTGTTGATTCTAAGATTCCTGTTCTTGGCTGCAGGACTGGAACCCAATGTGTTCTTCTGCTGTTGCATGCTGAGATGCTTTTCTGCTCACCACGGTTGTAAAGAGTTGCTACGAGTTACTACATCCTTCCTAGCGAAAAAGCTCGAATCTCATTTTCCTCTGAGCTCTCATCAACAAGGTGGTTTTTTCGCCCCCCACCCACAGAACTGTCACTCACTGACTCGACTCGATGTTTTCTTGTTTTTCGCACCATTCTGTCTGTGTAAACTCTCGAGACTGTTGTGTGTGAAAACACCAGGAGATCAGCAGTTTCTGAAATACTCAAACCAAACCAACACCCATGTCACGGTGAAAGTCGGTCACACTTTGAGATCACAGTTTTGCCCATCCTGATGTCTGAGCGTTGTGAACGTTAACTGAAGCTCTTGATTTGATGCATCAACGGATCGGCTGATTAGAGAACAGCAGGTTTCCTAATAAAGTAGCCAGTGAGCGTGCATGTATAAAATGTCTTTCAATTCTATTATGAACATGATACAGTACATTAAAATGACCAGAAACAATTCTTTCCTTGACTGGTTTGCATCATTAAAATAAATCGGTGTACGCAAACAAAGCATCTGCGTTAACTAGAACATTTACAATAGATATCATGTATAAAGACGGTTCTCGTAAAAAACGTTACTAATCCGTCTTAATAAACATCCAGCGCTTTGAGTGACTCAAACCTGGCTACTTCCAGGAGGTGGTAAGAGCAAATGCTTCCAGGCGTGAATCAAACTCTCAACGATTCCCTCCCCGAGCAGTCCAGCATCCACCGTTTCCGTGACAACCAAGGACACCCTGCCGAAAAACGTCACTCCGTCTGAGTGATTTTTATCACGCATGTTTACATATGTCAGTAAATCTAGCGAGTGTGACGCGTGTATGGATCACCTGTTGGGAATGTCTCTGGGGATTTCCATCTCCAGCGATTTCTTGTGGAGGATCTTGATGCTATCGGCCATGCCGTTGGCCGAGACCACCTCGCACGCCAGCTCGTACATGGTCTTAGACAGCTCGCAGGCGTACACCTCGTTCGCACCCGCTTTCTTCGCACACATCCTGGCAAACACAAACGCAAAGCGGCCGTCTTTTTCACGGTTCTGAGGACGCCTGAGCATGTAGGAAAAATCTTTTATTCAGAAGACCTATGTGATACAATATGATTTTGAGTAGGGCTTTGGAAAAACTACACCCAAGTAAACAATGAGTAAGTCATTCTCATACCATAAATAATATAAACGAACAACATGATGACAAAGTCGATAAAGAGCAATTCCAGCGTTATGGATGTGACACTTGAACTCAAAATGGCAACAAATGACCCAGTGCATGTTTTATTGTCTCCCAGTATTTAAACAGGTGTTGCATATTTTAAGGCTGTACCATACTGGAGAAGTGATAGAACAAGAACAATTCCCATAGTACATCTAGGCCATGCCAGAAAACGCCAATAAAAGATGCGTTATGGATGTGACAGAAAAAGTATCACTTTTCTTGGGTGACTGTACATTTTTATCAAACTCTGTGAAATTGTAAACCTAATGTCGAAATGGAGAGATCCGTTTGATAGAGGGGTCCAAGGTGAATATTAAAAAAATCTTTGTTTAAAATATTTTGTATTTCATGCAGAGTTTCGGAAGGAAAAGTCAGCGTTATGGATGTGACGAAATTCCGTTATGGATGTGACGCGTCTGAAATAGACATGGCGTATGTTTAGAAAATCAGCAATTTAACCACCATAACCCTTTGAAAAACTCTCTAAATATCAGCTAAAACTATCAAAGTTCTTAAATAATATTTAGGATGGCTATTGTTTTGCTGTTTTGTGGATTTTAGCATACATTTCTGTGGCTTGTGGCAATAATATAGAATTGTACATGATCAAAGTTGATTTTAGCTTGGGTTTTACATTATAAGAAAGAAAGACTGACAGTGACATATTAGGTGATCAAAATATTTATTTATGTATGTATTTATTTATTTGTTTATTTATTTAGTTTGTTTAGTTTGAAATTTGGGATCTCCTGTGAGGTTGACATTTACATGGAATTGCCCTAAAGCCGAATCATTTACTCCAAAGGAACGTTTCGCCACACGTGACTGAAAAGCCGAGTGTGGAATGATCGCCATCGAAACGAGATGACCGGCTCAGGTAAAGCATTTCCTCTGTCAGCAGGAAATCAAGGCAAAAGTATAGACCCCTTGTGTGTGATGTCACGCATCACGTAATAATTTCTCCTGGGGGACAACCAGACACCATCTTTCCTGTAAGTAGGCATATCAGACTCTCGCCGGCCGTGCTGTGAAAACTGTGCATGCAGACGCTCATCCAAGTTTCCAAATCTGTCATTGCTTAAAGAGGAACTGGAGTCATTTTTAAACTTGCTTTATTTCTTAATTAACGTGTTATTTGATGACGTTTTCGGTTTTAGTAACCTTATATCGTGACTCGTATTGGCAATTAAATATTATACTTATCGGCCTATTTGGTTTTTATCCATGTTGAATTTAGTGCGTTTGGTCTACGGCAGGCGTCGCTTATCCGCGCCATCTTCACGGGACTTGTGAATCGTCAAATTCTTCTCTGGCTAGAACACGTACAGTGCAGCCCTGAAACGAGTGTCCTTCGTTCTAGAGCCCTGCACTCCCGCGGGAGTCCCGCGGGACCCGACGCAAAGGGACAAATTTTGAAAGCTCATTGCAGGCGGGAGGGGGAGTGCACAATGCGGGAGCGGGCGGGAGAGGTGATAAGCTGCAGTCCCGCTAACTAAAAACGTGTTTAAAATACAATTTATAAATTATTAATTTATGTCTATCATATATAATTTGTGCTGGATATTTTATTTGGCATTAATAATAATATTTTAAGATGCCTATATTTGCGGATGTGGTCTAATCTCGCGTACGTTTCCGATTCCTTTCCGCTCTTCCGTGTTTGAGATCTCCGATCATGGCAGAAGAGCAGAGCTCCTCTAGTGAAGCTCACAGTGCTTCAGAAGTAAGTGCTGGTTTAAAAAGAGGTACATTTACCATTAAAAAGTCAAGAGTCCTGAAATCAGACATTTGGAAGTCGTTCTCACTCGTGTACGACGCAGAGGGAAATCAGCTGCCCTTTGCTTGTTGTGATAAGTGCCAAAAGGTTCTGACATACAACGGCCATAAATCAGGTACATCAGGCCTGAATCGCCATGTATGTACTGTCTTAAAAGGACAACAATTGTTGGAGTTCAGAGGGAACAACGCAAAAGTGACAGATGCGTTGAAGGCAAAGACCGTGGAGAAATGTGTTGATTTTGTTGCTGCGGACCTCCGCCCGTATGACAGCATCGCTGGTCGGGGATTAGTTCAGTTAGCCCAACACTTAGTTGACACGGCAGCCACAATAGGCAAATTCGATGTGCGAGATATTCTGCCCCATCCAACAACTGTGTCACGTCATGTAGATGATAGGGCACTCAAATTTAGAAGAGCTGTTGTTGATGACATGAACAATGACAAGAACTTTCGTGAGAAATAACGCGAACGTCTGCATCATGCGGGATTTGCGGGCAGGAGCGGGACAAAATATGGCAGGCGCGGGCGGGACTGAAAATCATAATTCTTTGCGGGAGCGGGCGGGAGCAGGACTGCACAATGCGGGAGCGGGACTGAAAATTCTGTCCCGCGCAGACCTCTACTTTGTTCTTGAGATGAAGAAAGACTGCAGAGTCTATCTAGCCAGAGAAGACCAGTGGTTTGAAAGAGGACTAAAAGAAGCAATCTTCATCAACCTGGAACAACCATCGCTGAACAGACGAGGTGGTCCGAGACACCACTTCTCAGCCACCTACGGTGCAGTCCTTGGCACACTTCCCAGAAAACTGAATACACATCCACACCAAGACTCAGGCCAAGTTTACATTAGACCGTATCTGTCTCGTTTTCTTCGCGGATGCACTGTCCGTTTACATTAAACCGCCTGGAAACGCCGGGAAACGGGAATCCGCCAGGGTCCACGTATTCAATCCAGATCGTGTCTGGTCCGGTGCTGTGTAAACATTGAGGATACGCGGATACGCTGTGCTGAGCTCTAGCTGGCGTCGTCATTGGACAACATCACTGTGACATCCACCTTCCTGATTCGCTGGCGTTGGTCATGTGACACGACTGCTGAAAAACGGCGTGGACTTCCGCCTTGTATCACCTTTCATTAAAGAGTATAAAAGTATGAAAATACTGCAAATACTGATGCAAATACTGCCCATTGTGTAGTTATGATTGTCTTTAGGCTTGCCATCCTTCCACTTGCAAGTGGTAAGTGATGTGCGCTGGGATCACACACACAGCGGCTCAGTCCCGAATCACTGCTCGTGCGCTTCACTCGCATGCTCTGTGAGCTGCGCAGGGCCAGAGTGCGCAGCCTCCAGAGGGCACTCGCTGTTCAGGGCGGAGTGATTTGGAGAGCAGGATGCCTGCGGAGCCGAGCGTATCCGTGTATTGGTGTTGCTGTGTGCACGCGAATCGTGTATTGGTGTTGCTGTGTGCACGCGAATCGTTTTAAAAACATTAATCTGATGATCCGCTGATACGGTCTAATGTAAACCCCACCTCAGCTGATTTCAATGACTCGCATGATGGCAGAGAGAGCCAACGATCCACAGATCACCCTAACGACCCTCTAGGCTGCTAACACTGTTCACACCCGGGCTCCAGTGACCCCAACAACCTACAGGATGACGGAGCAGGGGCACCCCCCCTTTGTCGGACCATACATTTTTTTCAATAGCCACATAAGAATATTAGAAAAGCGCCGACTGTAATTTTTCTAACATTTTTTTTTTTTTTTAAACTAGATTGTCACCTCAGCCTCATGAGGGTTTCTATAACCTTGTATGGACTTCCTGTGGTTTGGGCGTGAAAACCCAGTTCTGCACAAGCGCAACATGATCGCACTAGAAAGTATGGTCAAGCTTGGTCATGGTACAGTATTTCCTCGTGTTAATTCGCCATGTCAAAATAAGAAAAACTTGCCTCCTTCTTTCGACGTGAAGAGACGTAAGCAATTTATAATTTTTTTTTCCCATCAAAGTTGCATTTTGTGGCTTCGAAGCTAAGTTTTAGTGCGCCGTTTCTACAACCCCGATTCCAAAAAAGTTGGGACAAAGTACAAATTGTAAATAAAAATGGAATGCAATAATTTACAAATCTCAAAAACTGATATTGTATTCACAATAGAACATAGACAACATATCAAATGTCGAAAGTGAGACATTTTTTGAAAATTTCATGCCAAATATTGGCTCATTTGAAATTTCATGACAGCAACACATCTCAAAAAAGTTGGGACAGGGGCAATAAGAGGCTGGAAAAGTTAAAGGTACAAAAAAGGAACAGCTGGAGGACCAAACTGCAACTCATTAGGTCAATTGGCAATAGGTCATTAACATGACTAGGTCTAAAAAGAGCATCTTGGAGTGGCAGCGGCTCTCAGAAGTAAAGATGGGAAGAGGATCACCAATCCCCCTAATTCTGCGCCGACAAATAGTGGAGCAATATCAGAAAGGAGTTCGACAGTGTAAAATTGCAAAGAGTTTGAACATATCATCATCTACAGTGCATAATATCATCAAAAGATTCAGAGAATCTGGAAGAATCTCTGTGCGTAAGGGTCAAGGCCGGAAAACCATACTGGGTGCCCGTGATCTTCGGGCCCTTAGACAGCACTGCATCACATACAGGCATGCTTCTGTATTGGAAATCACAAAATGGGTTCAGGAATATTTCCAGAGAACATTATCTGTGAACACAATTCACCGTGCCATCCGCCGTTGCCAGCTAAAACTCTATAGTTCAAAGAAGAAGCCGTATCTAAACATGATACAGAAGCGCAGACGTCTTCTCTGGGCCAAGGCTCATTTAAAATGGACTGTGGCAAAGTGGAAAACTGTTCTGTGGTCAGACGAATCAAAATTTGAAGTTCTTTATGGAAATCAGGGACGCCGTGTCATTCGGACTAAAGAGGAGAAGGACGACCCAAGTTGTTTTCGGCGCTCAGTTCAGAAGCCTGCATCTCTGATGGTATGGGGTTGCATTAGTGCATGTGGCATGGGCAGCTTACACATCTGGAAAGACACCATCAATGCTGAAAGGTATATCCAGGTTCTAGAGCAACATATGCTCCCATCCAGACGACGTCTCTTTCAGGGAAGACCTTGCATTTTCCAACATGACAATGCCAAACCACATACTGCATCAATTACAGCATCATGGCTGCGTAGAAGAAGGGTCCGGGTACTGAACTGGCCAGCCTGCAGTCCAGATCTTTCACCCATAGAAAACATTTGGCGCATCATAAAACGGAAGATATGACAAAAAAGACCTAAGACAGTTGAGCAACTAGAATCCTACATTAGACAAGAATGGGTTAACATTCCTATCCCTAAACTTGAGCAACTTGTCTCCTCAGTCCCCAGACGTTTACAGACTGTTGTAAAGAGAAAAGGGGATGTCTCACAGTGGGAAACATGGCCTTGTCCCAACTTTTTTTGAGATGTGTTGTTGTCATGAAATTTAAAATCACCTAATTTTTCTCTTTAAATTATACATTTTCACAGTTTAAACATTTGATATGTCATCTATGTTCTCTTCTGAATAAAATATGGAATTTTGAAACTTCCACATCATTGCATTCCGTTTTTATTTACAATTTGTCCCAACTTTTTTGGAATCGGGGTTGTAGAACGTATCAAGAAAACGTGGACAAAACAGCAATAATGGAAGAGCTGGTTTCTAAGCTACCTAAAACTAGCAATGGTAATGATTTTTTTTGTTACATATTTTTCATAGTTCTATTCTAGTACGAAGTAAATTTTTTTTTTATGATAAAACAGACTCAAAACAAGCTGCATCGTCGCCTTCGGCAGACCAAGAAACACCGGCCCAAGCGGCAGCTGCCGGTGAGCGAGCTTGGTTTGCTTATGCTATGGTCACTGTTTGGTTTGACAGAATTAGCCCAAAACATAGGTACGGTCAGTAAGCTCAACCATTCTTTTTGGTCGATGTAGGCTATCTTGAAGATTATGAAGCACCTACTGCGCTCAGCGGTGTTCCATAGCTTGTTGAGTACCTGCAAAAGGCTGCTGTAGCTCTCTCGCACAGCCGTGTTATGGAAATGTTTCATGTTAGAAGATACAGGACGTCCTCCTTTCTACACCATCCGGAGTTTTAAGAACGTTTTTGAGAAGCGCTGTACTCATTTTCACCATTTTGAACATTTCACCTTTCAGTTTACTAAATTCAATCTTGCACAAAGATCAGGAAATTGCTCAGACCTTGTTATTTTAGATCTGTCGACAAACTCTCTCATAGAAGACATTTCTTTTGTAATACGTTTAGTGCATTTGAAAGAGTTGTATTTAGGGTTTTGCTGTAATGTAAATATATATGTTATTTAGCAGCTGGGAGGTCCGTATGGTGAAATACCGTGACCGAGGTCTTGAAAGTACTCAGCGAGGCTCTCTGGGCCGAGGTCAGTATTCAAGGCCGAGGTCACGGTATTTCACCATACGGACCGACCTTAAGCTGGTAAACAGTGATGGGAATCACGGCGTTAGAAATAAACGGCGTTACTAACGGCGTTACTTTTTTTAGTAACGAGTAATCTAACTAAATTACGTTTTACATCGTTATAACGCCGTTCCCGTTACTTACAATAAAATACTATGCGTTACTTTATTAAAGCTGTTCTCATCTGGCACGCTGCTCGTTCAGCCTTACTTTACTCTGCTTTAGTGTGGGGCGGGGAGACACGAGACAACGGCACAGTAAGCCAATCAGAGTAGATTTGGACAACATGCATAGGTAGGCCACGCCTACTGCACTACTGCGCGCTCTTTCAATCGGAAGACCCAGCGATGGCGAGCGGTCAGCCCAGCACTGCGCTTTCACATTGGAAATACAGCCATTACTTTTCATTACTTGAGATAAAAGGCAAGTGTGTTTACGTGCAATGCACATTATGTCGAGGAACAAAGCGTTTGTCCTCGTCAGTGGCCAGTAATTAGTAACAATTTTAATAACTACAAAAATATATTACATTTGATAGATGTCTTATCTCACATTGTCCCACAAAAATATTAATATAGTGTAGATAACATTACTAATTGGTTCTGTTAAGTGTCCATTTCAGTCATTAAACACATTTAACGTTCACTTTTATTATGATTACACTAATTGAATTAGATTTTTTTTGAGGGGGAACAAAATGTAACGGAATAATTACTTTCGCTGGTAATTAGTTACTTTTATGACAAAGTAACTCCGTTACTAACTCAGTTACTTTTTGGGAAAAGTAACTATAACTAATTACTTTTTGAAAGTAACATGCCCAACACTGCTGGTAAATAATATATTTATTTTTTTCTTTACCAAATTCTAACAGAAAACGAGAGCGCCCGAAAGGGAAAACCGAGCCGAGCCGCCATTTTGAATCCTCATTCATAGCTGTAATGCAAATGGCTTCCTCCTCGGTATACAAGTGCACTTCCATGGCAGGAAAAAAAACTACATTTTGCTGCCTATGTAGTCCCCTATTTATACAAAATTGAGTCATTCAGGATTCAACCATGTTTTTGCTCGGCGTTAGCAACAGTTAGAGGTTTTTAGCTTTCTCCTGAAATGTTTTCTTTTATTTCTTCTTCCTCAGGGTAGTAAAACTCGCTTTCGCTGTGAACACTGTCGTTATCGCTATCCATGATGTAAAATTAATGCTATTCTCCTGAGAGATGCGAAAATAAATGTTGACAAAAATTGCTACTATGTTTGTTGTTGTGAACAAGCAAGTCGCTAGAGGTCCGTAACGTAGGACCCGCTCGCCAGCCAATCAGAGCGCGGGATTTGATGGAAACTGGACCGCAAAAAAAATATATGATGTAATTGCTACAAACATTCTGAGCAACCGTAGTTATTTGCAAGATCTGGAAACACGTAGTTTCCGAATGTGCAGACAGTTTGATTCAGAACAGCTGATTGCTATTGCATTAAGCCACCCAAGTCTTCGTATTTATAAGATAGACGGCTGTGGCAATGTTGATATGGTATCAGCTTTGGCTATTTTGAACTCTCTGCGGTTGTCACTGTTTGAGGTTTGCATGATGCCAAATTTAGATCGCCGTTCTTTACAAGAATGGACTTCCTTCGAAAACGTGTTTGAGGAACTACAGTAAAGGGGTGTTCACACGACACATCTGCATCAACGCTGCACCGATGTATTTTGTTGCGATATATCTTACACCGGTGTAAATTTTGTGGAGCGTTCACACGTCACAACCCTGCTTACTAGAGAGAAGCGTGTTAGCACCGGTGCAGCCCCACTTGCGTTCACACAGCAGTTTTTGCGACCGTGCTGTACGATAGTAATAATGCGGAAATGAAATATGCGCATGCGTGAAAATGTACTTCCTTTTCCCGGTTGTCATGGCATCACCAAGCGCCGGGAAAACAACGTGGATGAAGACACCAGTGTTGCCAGATACTGCTGACGTTTTCCAGCCCAAAATATGTTCAAATCCGCCAAAATGCACTTAAAACCGCCCAATCTGGCAACACTGGAAGACACGCAGTTCTGTTGTTGTTGATATTCGCCATTTTGGAAGCGCAAAATACCAGGATGCAAATTATGCAATGCCCGTATGTAATTAACTCTCCTCACGCGTAGCGAGTCTACCCCTGTAGCATTCAGACGTCCCATTTTATATCGGTGCTGCCCCGCAAACTAGCATTTACTCCGGAGGAAATTTCTTAAACCGCCTCCCGAGCAGGGTTAGATTTGCACCGGTTTAAGCAGCTTTCAGGGGCGACACCGCTATAACTTTGTACCGTGTGAACGCTCTACCGGGGCAGCCCCAGTGCTACACCAGCGTAACAGTTGCCGTGTGAACACCCCTAATGACTGTGCTAAACACGTGGAGTGGGCAGTAGTGTTGTCCAAACTTAACATGCATGTCAAACATTTGCTTTTGACACAAGCCATGGTTATATGGAACAACAAGAATAGAGAGATCTGCATCGGTTGACGAGGTTAAGATGTCGAGCCACGATCCATACACCGCCGGATAAAGCTGATTTGGCCTAATCACTGTCCGACCTCTCAACAGCTCGCAACATGAGATGAAAGAATGACGCAAATTCATTCAATGATGTAAATTTTCATTTACAAACCTGCGGGTATGTACTCAGGCTGCCAGTCAGTGTGTGACCCCCCTCGAAAAATCCTAGCTATGCCCCTGTGGAGAGGGTCAACGACCCATGTGACCTCAACGACTCTCCTTAGGGTTGCTTTTGGTCCACTCGAGGATAAATACCTGGAACTCCCCACTAGTCAAAGAGAACTGAAGAAGCCTTTCGGCTGAGAGGTGAAACGTCTTCAAGGATTTCAAGCACGTCCAGTTGCCTTCTTTAGCACCTACGGTTTACGATGACCTGGATGACTGAGAACTAGGGCTGCGTATCTAAACGTAACATCAGGTACAGGTACAGAGGTTTAGGTACAGGTCCGGACCTGTACCTGTACCTGAACAATTTGACAAATTCTTCTGAACTTCTTCAATAATGACAGAAGCATTAATAAACTGTTGACAACTTGTCAGTATCTTTATTCAAAGAAAACCAAACACAACGAGGTTTCCTACCTCACTTCTCAGTCACCCTCTCAGTCTCACACTTAGTTAACAGGCTTTTGTCTAAACGGGGGAACAGGGGTGCTGCGCCCTCTTACTCTCGGCGTGCGCCCTCTTACCGACTCCGTGAAAACATCCCAGCAACACTACGTGACAATGTGTCTGATCATCAAATACGTTATAATTGCTCCAAAAATATTCCAATCATAGTAGATACACCGCCAGACGGTGCAAAAACAATCCGAATTGGCGTTTTCCAGACCGAGGCGCCATGTTGTTTACTTGTCGCGGCTGCTCTCGCGAGATTTGACATGGGTTACATACAAGGTCAGCTGACTTGTAGAGCGAGAGTTCTCGAGACTGAATGACCTTTCACCCACCGGCACGGGAGCTTTTGACAGAAGTAGTTGGCGAGTTGTTTTTGTTGACACTTGGGCATTTAAAGATGTCATCCAGCGGCACGAAGCGGAAGAAAGCCAAAGACTGTCCGGGGCAGAAGAAGAAGATTACTTCTTTCTTTTTCAATGTTGACAGACAATTTGTTACAATTTCCCTCTCAGATAGCCTCAGAATGTCCCATTGGAGCATTTTTCAAAGGCTTTGCACGGCGGAGGGGGGGGGACAACCGGCACCATCCCCCCCCCCGCTTCGCTCCCTCGCCATGGTGAGCGCCCTCATACTAAATTTTTCTAGAAAAAACCCTGGTTAACTTGGGACAAAAAGTCATAAGTTGTCTCACAGCGAGAACTGACTACACTAGAGTACTACAGACTACGCGCAGTCCGCGGCGTTTAACTTGCGCGGCAAAATTACACAAAGCAACAAAGGCCGCCAATGCCAGCAAAGGAAAAATGGCTGACCTGCTTTTGAGTCTTTTTGACCAATCAGAACGCTGGATCAGCCAAGCTCTTGCAATGTCTCGTGAGACTGTGGCGAGAGGATCTCAAATCAAAGATGGCTCTGATTTCAAGTTTCAGCGCGGCATTTTACGTCTTTTCCAGTGCTAAATTTTCATCTTTGTGGTAGGATTTACACATCTTCAGTCACAAAATAAGCAGATACTTGGTGTAAATTTATATCGGTACTTCATGATCCGGTATTTTGGACCTGTACCGAATCGATTTTCACAGTACAGTACCGGTACGCAGTACCGGTACGCAGCCCTACTAAGAACCTTCAGAGACGTATCTTTGCGATAGTTGCTAGGACACTACAAGTTTTAGTATCAGGTGGAAACAAACCATACTGGCTCGATTTCCAATCCTCCCTTGTCTTCTCTTCCCTTCCAGCAAACGAATAAGGAGTGTTTATTCAATTAAAACAGAGAAATCGTACATTCCAACATCGATCAAGGTAACACTTGGCTACAAATCACCAATGGTTTTGAGGAATTTTGTACGGATCATAACGGCTAATAAACTCAAATTTCCGCGTGGATCTATCCTTTGCTTCTTTCTGACTTCGATTATCTGAGTAATCCAGTAGTGAAGTTTTTTTTTTTAGCTGTAGCTTTCTTTGAACTACAGACGTCTGACATCAATATCGCTCGTCTTCAGTATGGAAACAAACTTCACTTGTCCCCCAGGACAATGGTAGCTAATGCAAGTGTGACATCAGTGCAAGGGGTCGACTGATCCACATGACGAAGCGCTATGAATCCGACTGAGTCAAGATCTTACCCGAGGATGCCCGTTCCTGTCCCGATATCCAGAACGGTTCTACACCCATCCTGCACCGCCCTCTGAATGGCAAGCTGGTACTTGCGATTTCGCCCGTTGTCATTAAGCATGAGGAAATGCCAGCGCTCCACCAGCCAGTTCGCCACCCTGTAGAAGTTCTCCTTGGCTTCGGGGAAATCCGGCTTCAGTTTCAAGGCTTTATAGAAATGCGCCGCGGCCTCGTCCCTGAATCCCATCCTGAGATACACAAACCGCAACGTCTCATTCTCTTGCTGCTGACCAACGAGAGGCGTGATCGAGCCTCCTCTCCTCAATAAGAAACAAGAAACGGTACCTGAAAAGATGCTCGCCCATGCTGTTGATGATCACCTCATCTTTCGGGAAGAGCTCCAGCGCTTGCTCGTAGCAGTCGAAAAGCTCCTGGATGCGACCGACTCCGTCCAGCTCGTCTGCCCACTTCAGAACCGTGAACCTGAAGGAATCCTGCGGGTTCAGAAAGATAACGGTGTAATGCTAGGAAAGCAAACAGTGTACACTTGCCTTCACAAAATGGTGCCTGTGAGGTATTTATCTACAGTTGGGTCCATATATATTTGGACGCTGACACAAATTGTTTTTTTTTTACCTGTTTACTGAAACATATTCAAGTTATAGTTATATAATGAACATGGACAAAGTCCAGACTTTCAGCTTTCATTTGAGGGTATTCACATTAAAATTGGATGAAGGGTTTAGGAGTTTCAGCTCCTTAACATGTGCCACCCTGTTTTTAAAGGGACCAAAAGTAATTGGACAGTTGACTCAAAGGCTATTTCATGGGCAGGTGTGGGCAATTCCTTCGTTATGCCATTCTCAATTAAGCAGATAAAAGGCCTGGAGTTGATTTGAGGTGTGGTGCTTGCGTTTGGAAGATTTTGCTGTGAAGAAAACATGCGGTCAAAGGAGCTCTCCATGCAGGTGAAACAAGCCATCCTTAAGCTGCGAAAACAGAAAAAACCCATCCGAGAAATTGCTACAATATTAGGAGTGGCAAAATCTACAGTTTGGTACATCCTGAGAAAGAAAGCAAGCACTGGTGAACTCGATGCAAAAAGACCTGAACACCCACAGAAGACAACAGTGGTGGATGATTGCAGAATAATTTCCATGGTGAAGAGATATATATATATATATATATATATATATATATATATATATATATATATATATATATATATGGGCGAAAGGCGGGGTACACCCTGGACAAGTCGCCAGGTCATCACAGGGCTGACACATAGACACAGACAACCATTCACACTCACATTCACACCTACGCTCAATTTAGAGTCACCAGTTAACCTAACCTGCATGTCTTTGGGGAAACCGGAGCACCCGGAGGAAACCCACGCGGACAACATGCAAACTCCACACAGAAAGGCCCTCGCCGGCCATGGGGCTCGAACCCGGACCTTCTTGCTGTGAGGCAACAGCACTAACCACTACACCACTGTGCTGCCCTATATATATATATATATATATATATATATATATATATATATATATATATATATGAGTGTTTAGTCTACATCTAGTTCATATCTAGAGTGTTTATACTGTTTATATTGTCTGTTTGAGTGTTTAGTCTGTATGTAGTTCTTATCTAGTGTTTATACTGTTTATATTGTTTGAGTGTTTAGTCTATGTCTAGTTCCTATCTAGAGTGTTTATACTGTTTATATTGTTGTTTGGGGGTTTTTTTTCAGTTATTCTATTTTTATTTATTGCATTGCCTGTTTGCACCATGGGTCAGAGAGGAATGAAATTTCACCTGTGCTGTAGGTCGAGCATCTCATCTCATTATCTCTAGCCGGTTAAGAGCAATTCCAGCGTTATGGACGTGACACTTGAACTCAAAATGGCAACAAATGACCCAGTGCATGTTTTATTGTCTCCCAGTATTTAAACAGGTGTTGCATATTTTAAGGCTGTACCATACTGGAGAAGTGATAGAACAAGAACAATTCCCATAGTACATCTAGGCCATGCCAGAAAACGCCAATAAAAGATGCGTTATGGACGTGACAGAAAAAGTATCACTTTTCTTGGGTGACTGTACATTTTTATCAAACTCTGTGAAATTGTAAACCTAATGTCGAAATGGAGATATCCATTTGATAGAGGGGTCCAAGGTGAATATTAAAAAATCTTTGTTTAAAATATTTTGTATTTCATGCAGAGTTTCGGAAGGAAAAGTCAGCGTTACGGATGTGACGAAATTCCGTTATGGATGTGACACGTCTGAAATAGACATGGCATATGTTTAGAAAATCAGCAATTTAACCACCATAACCCTTTGAAAAACTCTCTAAATATCAGCTAAAACTATCAAAGTTCTTAAATAATATTTAGGATGGCTATTGTTTTGCTGTTTTGTGGATTTTAGCATACATTTCTGTGGCTTGTGGGAATAATATAGAATTGTACATGATCAAAGTTGATTTTAGCTTGGGTTTTACATTATAAGAAAGAAAGACTGACAGTGACATATTAGGTTGGTTACAAATTGGTTCAACTTATTCACATCTGTAAAATACAGGCCTAGGTGAGATCTCTGGGAGTGGTTTTGATGTATTACATGTTGCTTTATTTTTGCATGGTGAGGTTGACATTTACATGGAATTGCCCTTTATCCTGTTCTACAGGGTCGCAGGCAAGCTGGAGCCTATCCCAGCTGACTACGGGTGAAAGGCGGGGTACACCCTGGACAAGTCGCCAGGTCATCACAGGGCTGACACATAGACACAGACAACCATTCACACTCACATTCACACCTACGGTCAATTTAGAGTCACCAGTTAACCTAACCTGCATGTCTTTGGACTGTGGGGGAAACCGGAGCACCCGGAGGAAACCCACGCGGACACGGGGAGAACATGCAAACTCCGCACAGAAAGGCCCTCGCCGGCCCCGGGGCTCGAACCCAGGACCTTCTTGCTGTGAGGCGACAGCGCTAACCACTACACCACCGTGCCGCCGATGTCGAGCATGTATAGCATATTTGACAAAGTTGACTTGACTTGAAATTTTTTTTTTGCATGGTAAATAGAGCGATCACAGGGCTACAATAAGCAACCAAGTTTATTTAGTCAAGCCTTTTGATATTGAAGTGTTAAATGTGATTTTTAGCTGATTGTAAAACAACCCTTCATGAACAGCTGATATGCAAATTAGTCAGTCTGTGACGTCATACAGGGACTTTTTGAGCTTGTTTGAGCTACTTTCCCCTGAAAAATGATGATGATGATGATAGAGCACTGGATCTTACTCTCGCCAGATCTTTCAGAGTCGGAGCGAGGTTGAGGGCCAGGAGGAAGTGGACGAACGCGGTGCCGTAATCGTGCTGGAGGAGACACTGCTGTGCGCTCTGGACCGAGATGGAGATGAGCTCGTTTCTCGCCGGATCTTCTCTCGGAGCTCTGCTGCGGCGCCTGCTCCTCTTCACCTTCACTGCTGCACCACTGCTGGGCATCTCGGAGGGACACACACGGCTCACGATTCACTAATTAAACCGATAAATCGGCCAACTCACATCATCAAGTCTCGGGTAAACTATTCCGCTCACAGCTTCCGCTCACTATTATTATTATTATCAGTTAACTAACTTGCATGTTATTATTAACAATAATAATAAAACGACTACCCGCAAATATAGTCTATAAACTAAAAAACACAATTATGCTATATTTTAACCAAAAAAAAAAAAAATACATTCCGTTTCAAAAAAATTTCCACGCATCTGTTGTATTGGACTGACTGTCCGTCCAATAAACATGCACGGCACGAAACAAACTCCACTGAATCATTGGTTCCGCTTGACATCTTGAGCTTCTTTTATGGGCACTCCGACTCAAAGTGATTTGGTGTCGAGTGCAGATAATGTGACCAAGCACACACACACATTTAATACGAGTTTCCATTCACACCTACGGTCAATTTAGAGTCACCAGTTAACCTAACTTTATCGCTGTCGCCTCACAGCAAGAAGGTCCGGGTTTGAGCCCCGTGGCCGGCGAGGGCCTTTCTGTGTGGAGTTTGGATGTTCTCCCCGTGTCCGCGTGGGTTTCCTCCGGGTGCTCCGGTTTCCCCCACAGTCCAAAGACATGCAGGTTAGGTTAACTGGTGACTCTAAATTGACCGTAGGTGTGAATGGTTGTCTGTGTCTATGTGTCAGCCCTGTGATGACCTGGCGACTTGTCCAGGGTGTACCCCGCCTTTCGCCCGTAGTCAGCTGGGATAGGCTCCAGCTTGCCTGCGACCCTGTAGAACAGGATAAAGCAGCTTTACAGAATTTGAACGACTTAAAACATGAGCTAATTTTATCCCTAATCTATACCCAATAAGCACGCCTGTGGCGACGGTGGCAGTAAGGAAAAACTCCCTCAGACGACATGAGGAAGAAACCTCGAGAGGAACCAGACTCAAAAGGGAACCCATCCTCATTTGGGCAACAACAGACAACGTGACTATATCATTAACAGTTTTAACATTAAGTCAGTTTCGTTGATGTTATAAACTCTTCATTGATGGAAACTTGAGTGCAAAACTGTTCATGACAACTGCAGTCCTAAAGTTACAGTAGCAAGTCAACTGTAGTCCTCAGCCATGAAAGCATTACTGTAAGTGTCCAGAGCGTTCCCCAGGTTGACTTGATCAGTTGACTTGCTGACTTTGGGACTGCGGTTGTCGTGAACGGTTTTGCGCTCGGGTTTCCATCGGTGGGGGGTTTATAGCATCAACGAAGCTTACTTTATGTTAAAACTCATCTCATCTCATTATCTGTAGCTGCTTTTTCCTGTTCTACAGGGTCGCAGGCAAGCTGGAGCCTATCCCAGCTGACTACGGGTGAAAGGCGGGGTACACCCTGGACAAGTCGCCAGGTCATCACAGGGCTGACACAGAGAGACAAACAAACACTCACATTCACACCTACAGTCAATTTAGAGTCAATTTAGAGTCACTTTGGACTGTGAGGGAAACTGGAGAACCTGGAGGAAACCCACACAGACACAGGAAGAACATGCAAATTCCACACAGAAAGGCCCTCATCGGCTGCTGGGCTCGAACCCAGAACCTTCTTGCTATAAGGCGACAGTGCTAACCACTACACCACCATGCCACCCGTGATTGGAGGTTTTTGTTTGTTTGTTTTTTTAAGAAATTGTGTGTCATTAAGTAGACATTTTCCAAATCTGAGTCTTGAAATTATCCTTTGTTTGTTTCTGTTTTTGTCAGAATATGTGGTATGTGTTGTAATATTTGGTTCAAGTTGGTTGAAGAATCTACCAGTTTGAGAATTTTCCCATCTGTCTTACTGTAAAAATAACATCTTGATATCAGAAGTGGTAAAAGGGTAATCTCATCTCATCTCATCTCATTATCTCTAGCCGCTTTATCCTGTTCTACAGGGTCGCAGGCAAGCTGGAGCCTATCCCAGCTGACTACGGGCGAAAGGCGGGGTACACCCTGGACAAGTCGCCAGGTCATCACAGGGCTGACACATAGACACAGACAACCATTCACACTCACATTCACACCTACGCTCAATTTAGAGTCACCAGTTAACCTAACCTGAATGTCTTTGGACTGTGGGGGAAACCGGAGCACCCGGAGGAAACCCACGCGGACACGGGGAGAACATGCAAACTCCGCACAGAAAGGCCCTCGCCGGCTATGGGGCTCGAACCCGGACCTTCTTGCTGTGAGGCGACAGCGCTAACCACTACACCACCGTGCCGCCGTAAAAGGGTAATAAATGTCATAATAGGTTTTATTTACAGATCTTTTGGCCAATTTATCAGCCATTTCATTTCCTTTAATACCCACATGAGCTGGAATCCAACAAAAACCAATCTCACCATCCATAAGATAAAGCTAGTACATACGGTAAACTATCGGAAATCTAATAATTCTATGTCATTATCTTCTGCTTAACAGTCTTGAAATGTTAGACTTGTGCTCTTATGCTAACCTTTACATGTTTTACAAGCCGCCATCTTGAAAAAGTCAACTTTCCATAATGATGGGTTGACATGACTTGACACTCACATTAACATTTAAAGCATTAAATCACATTTCAGATTTTCAATGAAAGTATTTTTTTTAATATTGCCACAGTAGATGTAAGAATCTTCGATATGTCATAAAAAGAGAACAACAAATCACTTTCATGCATGAATTTCAATATGTAGGATGTAACAATATGATTTTTTCCCTTTACTTTTAATTTTATGAGGGAATTGAAGTAGAGATTTTTAAATGAATGTTTACGGCGAGTTTAACTGGTCCTCGTTTTTAGATTAGATTCAACTTTCTTGTGATTGCACATGTCACAGGTACAAGGCAACGAAATGTACAGTGCATAGCAGTAAATAACATAAGTGCAGAGCCGGCCCGTGGCATAGGCAATATAGGCAAATGCTAAGGGCGCTGCGTCCATCCAGGGGCGCAGAAACAGGGGGAGAAAAATTATGACTTCCACTATTCTGAAAACGAGTCAGCATTATAATGTCTTAGCCTAATTTAATTGTACAGCAAAGCATGTAGTCAGGGTGCGATTTGTCAAAAAAAGCGGGGTGTGGTGGTGGTTGTTAATCATGAAACAATAAGCGCTCAACAGTGGTTCGCCCTGTCTATAGTGTGTCTTCGGGCGTACAAGTGCGCATCCATGGCTATTCTCTGTTTTGGCCATGTAATAGCCTAAGTGCAAAGTGTGCCCAGGGGCGCCAAGGGCGACCAAAACCCCACCAAAAAGGAGGGATGGAGTTATTGAATGGAGATGTTACCAAGTGCATCAGTCACTACGTTTACATGCACATAGAGAGAATCGAATTTCTGCCGTTGCTCGACTGAAATCGAAGTTCAAAATGCCATGTATACACCTTAATTCGGCTGAAATTGAACCGAACTTGATTTCTCGGAATCGAGCTACACGACCTAGTTTATGCGATTTCTACCGAGGTACTTTGTGCATGTAAACCCTATCGAGCTAGTTGTCGAGCTACTTCCGGAAGTGACGAGTGACGAGACCACAAGCGGGAAACACAACAGCCTCGGTCGGCATGACAACGAATCATGACAACGGCATGAATCTTTTCTTTTTGTGGCATTGTTTGCACTGTTAAAATTTAGCTCACTTACTGTATCACCAAATACATCTGTACAGCTGTTGCATAGCTGTGAATTGTGTACATAAACAAGTCATTGTATTTGTGTGTGTGTGTGTGTGTGTATATATGTCCAACATCTGAAGAATGTCAATAAAAACAAAACAACTGAACTTTTTGTGTGTTTATTAAGACATAAGTTAAATTGTAAGCAAAAAAAATATTTTTTTGTAAGCAAAACATGGACTTTAGAAAAATATTATTGTGCAAAATAAGTTTTCTTACAAAACAGTAGTCTGCGCCGGACAGTTTGTAGCCATACAGTCTGTTAGAGCAAGCCGAACAGCTTGAACACGGAACTGCTAGTGTTGCCAGATTGGGTGTTTTAAGTGCATTTTAGCGGATTTGAACATGTTTTGGGCTGGAAAATGTCAGCGGTATCTGGCAACACTATAGCTCTTCTTCATGACGACAACCGGAAGTGTACCAACACGATGGGGCGTGTAGCGCCACGTGTGGCTCGGGTGCACAATGCACCTTGTACAATAGCCCGATTTCACTTGTGCATGTAGGATTGGATTTCTCTGGCACCCCTGCTGGGACCCTTTGCTCGATTACCGACAGCAGCTCGATTTGGACGTGCATGTAAACGTAGTCATTGGTGTACAGTGTTTTCAACCACTGTGCTGCCGAACTCTAGTACTGCGGAACACTAGTGTGCCGTGAGAGATCACCAAGTGTACCGTGGAAAATTATAGAATGACTGTATATTGTAAATATTGGCAACAGCGTTTTAGTTTCAGTCAACATTTTCTATTGGTGATGTGCCTTGAGATTTTTTCATTGAAAAAAGTGCGCCCTGGCTCAAAAAGGTTGAAAAACAAGTGTAGCCTACGCAGTAGTGGTCGGTGATTTCCTTATGCCTACGAAAAATGCACAATGATAGGTTATAAGGGGGGCGGGGGGAGCGGTGTTCCACTGCAAAAAGTAGCCCAGACTACAAGTGCTTAAATGAAGAAATCCAAACTCTCGGGTGCGCAAGGGCGCAAACGAAGGCTACAGGAAGAAACAAATAGAGCGAAGTCGTAAGTCTGATCTAATCTCTCATATCAACCATTATAGTGGCAAATTAATATTTTAGACGCCTGAATCAATGTCTGCCTAGCTAACTAGATGCAAACAGCAATAGACTTCAATAACAAAGTACCCATAATAGCACTTTTGTTTGAAAATACAGCCCATTGATGTCTTAACAGGGTGCTTAAGTTTGCACAATTTAGAATTGTAGAATTTTTTATTCATTTAATTTGTTAATTCTTCAGAGATGACTTAACTTTTAATAGCAAAAAAGAAACTAAAAATAATTTCTTGTTTATTGTCCATGCACTACACTTTGAACAGGGTGCGGAAGAGTTTTTGCCCATTATATGGAGATATGTATTGAATTTGTGTGGTCATTTTACTTTGTGACACTTTATGTGAATAATGATAACAATAATAACAATAATGAAAAAGATAAAAATGACTTCTTGTTTATTGTCCATGCACCGTACATTGTTCAATAGTAATAGAATAGAGTGATTAGATTAAAGTGTTATTTAGATGTTATAAGAGGGGTTTTTTTCTTGGGGGGGGCGCCAAAACTCAATCTCGCCTAGGGCAGCCAAAGACCTAGAGCCGGCCCTGCATAAGTGTAATGTACAAATATAAATGTATAAATGTACAGGGTATGGGATGGTATAATGATATGATATATAGATATTTGCAGTATATACAAAACGTGGTATGAATGCACAGTAGTGCAAATGGTGATAGTGCAGTGAAGTCAATTTTATTTCTTCGCTAATGTCCATTTTATTATTATTATTGGTTTTATTTTGATTTGCAGTTGAAGATTTTTGACTTTACGCCACATAAAACACCCATCAATAAGCAATGTTAGCTTGATGCTAGGCTTAATGTTTGTACGAGTTTAATGTTTATTCAACTCCAGTTATAGATCTTTATTCTGATTTAATACGATCTGTCTGTTATTGTATTTCATTTAGTCGGTGGTGTGGTAGAGTTAAACACTTGAATATCAGCAAAACCTTTTATCAGCATGGGCAGGTTAAGTTTATTGAAATAGTTTCCGTCCTCTTGGTATATTTATCCAGTGTACTCGTGATTTTCTGGCAGTTTCCAGAAATTCCAGTCAATTATTAAACTGCACATCTTGGGTATATTTAGGAGCAAGATCAATGTAATTCTCTTATTTTATATTAAACTTTGGTCAAATATCTGTCATATTTTGTATCTTGTGCAATTTTTTTACCTTGCGCAATACCAGAAAAATTCAGTTGAAATCAAGCCATTTGAGGTGAATTGGTCCGCCTCTGAAAAAACTTGGCATTTGGATTTCCCAGCAAACGTTGATTTTCGTGATATCACGTGCGGAACGCCTCCTTCTGAATCCTACGTCAGCGCTGGTCTGGTGGTTTTCTGCAAATTTCTTCAACGTTAAAACGTAATTATTAAAATGGTTAACAGATGTATCGTAGGAGGGTGTAGCGACACTAATCATGATGGGATTAGTACTCATCGTTTTCCAAAAGACCAGACAATGAGAGAGAAATGCGAGCGCTTCGGGCGAGACACCTGGAAAAACTGGCAACATACAACAGACCACAGCATCATATCCGGGGCTCGCTTCATAAAACCCGATGACTTTGAGAACTATTTGCAGTGGGAAATGGGCTTCAAGAAGCAACTTGATCTGAAAAAAGACGCAGTTCCATCTGTTAGAATGCCCAAAGCAACACCGTGTCCATCTGTGTCAGCATCACCAAAGGAGCCAGCCGTGTTCGTCTCCCCTGACAGAAGGCGAAGTGCCGCATCCACAGAGGCCCTCGAAGCCGAGGACCAAGCAGAGCCGAGAAAAAGACCAAGAAAATCGGCAATTCACGAGTTGACTGTTGCCAGGGAAAGAAATAAGAGAGACTATACTCTAAATTAGGTGTTCCTGTGTTTGTGTGGTACACGGATAATGTTATTTATTGACACACAAAAGTAAACAACACGAAAGCGCTGGGCGATAATACACTTACTTCACATGTATCAAGGGATATACGGCATGTCAGGGCTTGAGATCTTGGGACCTGTCAAACACATTAAATGTATATACAATTCTGCTTAGCCGATTCCATGTGTGTAGCTTAGGAAATCTTTCTCCTACAGTCGCCAGTACTCTTCTAAATGAAGAAATACATAAATACATAATAGTAATTTAAAAAAATATGGCAAGCTGGAGCCTATCCCAGCTGACTACGGGCGAAAGGCGGGGTACACCCTGGACAAGTCGCCAGGTCATCACAGGGCTGACACATAGACACAGACAACCATTCACACTCACATTCACACCTACGGTCAATTTAGAGTCACCAGTTAACCTAACCTGCATGTCTTTGGACTGTGGGGGAAACCGGAGCACCCGGAGGAAACCCACGCGGACACGGGGAGAACATGCAAACTCCACACAGAAAGGCCCTCGCCGGCCACGGGGCTCGAACCCGGACCTTCTTGCTGTGAGGCGACAGCGCTAACCACTACACCACCGTGCCGCCCAAGGGACATACTTTCATATTAAAAAACACGAAATTGGTCCAGGATATGCACTTTAAGGAATAAAATATATATGTGTGTGAGAGAGAGAGAGAGAGAGAGAGATGAAGTGAGCGTTACTGTTGATTAAACTGATTTTTTTCTTTCAAAAATACCATCACGTCCAGCACTGATTTAGTGTTTTACCAGTAACATCACAGCAATTTACCAACGAATATCTTTTCTAATGTAGTAAAGTAATTTTCTAATATATACACATTCACTTGACTTTGAGAAACAGAGCATTTTTATTTTTTGCAAATTCAAAAAATAAAAACTTCATACAAAACGTCTGACAAAATAATTTCCACTCTGAATGTAAACAAACTGGTGAAATGACGGAAGCAATTTATGAAAAATGCGATAATAATAATTCTTGAAAAATAAAAAAAGTACGTTCTTACCATCAAATACTTTCATTCCATATTCTGTTGCTTTTTTTGTATTTTTTGGGGTTTTGTTTTTGAATAGAGTTTTTATTTCATGCTCGGTTGGTTCAACAACACGATCCGCCATTTTGTTTTTCTCTACTCACGGTATATGAGTAGATAGCCTAGTAGTAGAATAGCCAATCAGAGTGCATGATTGCTCATATCCAGTGAATGAGGATAGAATATATATATATATAGTTGTTA
The DNA here is from genome assembly GCF_027579695.1 of Neoarius graeffei. Taxonomy (NCBI): domain Eukaryota; kingdom Metazoa; phylum Chordata; class Actinopteri; order Siluriformes; family Ariidae; genus Neoarius; species Neoarius graeffei. The sequence goes on from NC_083575.1 coordinate 86,652,667, forward strand.
CTTTATCTGCCTCTCATTTTTTTTCCCTCACAGTTTGTCAAGACTATCCATATTTATGGAACATCTAACGTTATATCTTTACCTCTAACTGTTGCAAAGTTTAGTGAACACTGTCCTTACAACAATAAACATCTCAAAACATCATATCAACAATTAGACATTTTTCTTCATAAAATAACAACACTTAATATCTCTTTATTGTTAGCTGTAGATTGTCCACTGTAGCATACAAGTCCCTAGTTTAGTTGTTACTACCAGTGTTGTAGTCGAGTCACTAAACCTCGAGTCAAAGTCCAGTCTCAAGTCCCCAGTGTTCAAGTCCAAGTCATGAAAGAAAATTTTGAGTTGAGTCCGAGTCGAGTCCAAGACTCCAACCGTACCATTTGACGGTGTCTGTTTCAGCGCCGTTAACATTAGTTTGTTCCTGAACATGCCGTATGAACAGGTGAACGTGCTTCTCTTTATCAGGGAGTGTGAAGTATTCTGTCAGAGATGGTTGGGAGACGGATGCAAGTGCAGAAGGTGTGTTGTTTAATACAAGTGAAGACATAAACAATCCAGAACGGCAGGCAAAATCGTAAAACGATGAAACAGGCGATAGGTCGAGCGAGGCACAAACAGGCTCTCGTAGACTCGGCAGAATCAAAGACAAGAAACAGGAAATCAAGCAAAGAAATAAGGCTCGGTAATGTGTCAGCAACGCAACTCAATACTTTGCAAAGTGAGTGAGTTTTCACAATTTTTCTATCGGCGCGCTGATTGCGCCTTAATCCTGTGCGCGTGCTAGTTGTTTATGGCGTGTTCGCTGTCTGGAGCGCGCCCGAGAGTCTATCTGATACATGAGCCAAGGTGTGCAGGTGTGACACTTTTACACGAAATTAGTTCAAAATTAATGTAGATATAAATATCTTCTGCCAAATTATTATGGCATGTTACAAAAAATAAATAAAAAATCCGAGTCCTCGTCTCCAGTTTACGAATCCGAATGCAGTTAATGCACGAGTCCGAGTCGAGTCATGAGTCCTTCAAATTAGGGCACGAGTTGGACTCGAGTACTTCAAGCCTGGTTACTACTATATAATGTTGAAACAACAATAAGAGCATTAATATTACCCTGGGTTTCAGTTACAGCTGCACTATTTTCAGAGCTGCTATCACAGAACATTAATCAACACCTGCTGACCAATCAGGATCGAGAATTCAACAGCGCCATGGTAATAGTTTATATATACGTCTCATCTCATCTCATTATCTCTAGCTGCTTTATCCTGTCCTACAGGGTCGCAGGCAAGCTGTAGCCTATCCCAGCTGACTACGGGCGAAAGGCGGGGTACACCCTGGACAAGTCGCCAGGTCATCACAGGGCTGACACATAGACACAGACAACCATTCACACTCACATTCACACCTACGGTCAATTTAGAGCCACCAGTTAACCTAACCTGCATGTCTTTGGACTGTGGGGGAAACCGGAGCACCCGGAGGAAACCCACGCGGACACGGGGAGAACATGCAAACTCCACACAGAAAGGCCCTCACCGGCCATAGGGCTCGATCCCGGAACCTTCTTGCTGTGAGGCGACATCGCTAACCACTACACCACCGTGCCGCCCTTATATATACGTGTGTGTATACATTATACTACAAACAGTATGTGGAAAATCAAATGATGTTGAACAAATTGTGTCAGAAATATTGACTGGATTACTCTGTTGTTTAGAGTAGAGTGGGGTAATACGCCCCCGTGGGGTAATACGCCCCCAGCCTGTTTTACCCAAAATAACCACCAGATGGCGCAAAGTTACATTTCTTTTGTTGCTATGGACTGGCTTGACAACGGGGATATACAAATATCCACTGTGGATCGCATATCAGCAACGCAGCGGAGAGAAATCAAATTTCATGGTAAGTGATATAATTTTCAGATATCAGTAAAACTGTATTTATGGCCCTTTTCCACTACCCTTTTTCAGCTCACTTCAGCCCGACACGGCTCGCGTTTCGACTACCAAAAAACAGCACGACTCAGCTCGCTTCAGCCCTGCTTAGCCCCTAAAACTCGCACCGTTTTGGAGTGGGGCTGAAGCGAGCCAAGCCGTGCCGAGTGAGGTTGGGGGTGTGAGCAGACACTCCCCTGTGCACTGATTGGTGAGGAGGAGTGTCCTCACATGCCCACACACGCCCCGCGAGCGCGCTGGGATCTGTAAACACCGCAAACCCGGAAGAATAATAATTACGAATTACGAGAATTTCTGAAGCCTTATGCGCCTCGCCTCATCTATACGCTCTTGCCAGTATCTGTTGGCGTTGTCGGTGACAACAAGCCACAGCACCAAGACCAGCAACATTAACGACTTCATGTCCTCCATGTTTATTGTTTACTATTCGGGTCGTGAGACTACCGCTTAAAAGCTCACTGAATCAGTGACATACAGAGCATCGTGGACGAGTTCGCGGAGCGCAAGGCTTGTCCTATGCCCTTCAACACTAGAAGTCCCAGACAGGGGCCATTTGGCCTTTTTACTTATGGCCCTTTTCCACTACCCTTTTTCAGCTCACTTCAGCTCGCTTCAGCTCACTTCAGCCCGACACGGCTCGCGTTTCGACTACCAAAAACCAGCACGACTCAGCTCGTTTCAGCCCTGCTTAGCCCCTAAAACTCGCACCGTTTTGGAGTGGGGCTGAAGCGAGCCAAGCCGTGCCGAGTGAGGTTGGGGGCGTGAGCAGACACTCCCCTGTGCACTGATTGGTGAGGAGGAGTGTTCTCACATGCCCACACACGCCCCGCGAGCGCGCTGGGATCTGTAAACACCGCAAACCCGGAAGAATAATAATTACGAATTACGAGAATTTCTGAAGCCTTATGCGCCTCGCCTCATCTATACGCTCTTGCCAGTATCTGTTGGCGTTGTCGGTGACAACAAGCCACAGCACCAAGACCAGCAACACTAACGACTTCATGTCCTCCATGTTTATTGTTTACTATTCGGGTCGTGAGACTACCGCTTAAAAGATCACTGAATCAGTGACATACAGAGCATCGTGGACGAGTTCGCGGAGCGCAAGGCTCGTCGTATGCCCTTCAACACTAGAAGTCCCAGACAGGGGCCATTTGGCCTTTTTACCTAGAAAACCCACAAGAGGGCCAATTGGCCCCAAGTCCTCCCTGTAGACATTCATTTTGTTATGGAAATGTGGCTGTTAGTTACCTTACAGCTTAGAAATGAAATCTTACAATGCCTGTTGAATGTTGAATCTCTGCATCTTCGTTCCTTGGAGAGGAGCTTCTTTCACCACAAAATTCTTGAGGGAACTGAAGCGATAGTCCATGTGCACTGAGGTATTTATCCATCAAACAATTGTCTGGTTGCAGTCACATGAGTCGTTATGGTCACATGGGACATTCACATGTTCGCATTTTAGAATAGAATGTGTTTTTATTCCTCATTCTCACATTCACACAGAAGTAGCCAACATGACTTCACCACTGAAGTGTGAAGTGTGTGAAATGTGACCTCCTCACCCCACACACTGCCACTAACAGCCTCATTACCATAACAAAATGAGTGATTAGTGTATTGGGGAAAAGCGGTCGGGCCAAATGGCCCCTATGTGGGTCTTCTAGGTAGACAGAAAAATGCTGGGACTGCTAGTGTCAAATAATGCGCGCAGTAGGCTATTGATGTTTTATTATGAGCCATGTACAGTATGTCGCCTAATGTTTTTTTGTTTCTGAGTTACATGTTCGTTTGAAGGACTTAATGTACAAAATAACATAGTTGCACCCCGTAGTGTTGAAATTGGTAAACACAGTGCATTCAGTGAGGTTTGCACCGCCCTCCTTTTATTTCTGACTCTTCCTGTCACCGTTGCAACCTCTGAGCGCTCATTCGTATGCCCTTCAAATAATGTGCGCAGTATAGGCTATTGATGTTTTATTATGAGCCATGTACAGTATCCTAATGTTTTTTGTTTCTGAGTTACATGTTCGTTTGAAGGACTTGATGTACTAAATAACATATAGTTGCACCCGGTAGTGTTGAAATTGGTAAACACCGCAGTTGCGGACATTTTATAGCCTAAAATGATGTTATGATAAGCTTTAATAAAGGGCCCGGTCATTTGCCCCGCCCCCGGCCCGGCTCTGACTTGTTCCGCCACTGTCACTGATGTCACTGTTTGCGCTGCTTAACGACATCACGTGACGTCCACCCTCTTTCGCTAACTCCACCCAATGTGTCCACCCACTTCCAGCCAGCACGGTTCAGCGCGGTTGTAGTCGAAATGCAACTCCAACAGCCCCGCTCAGCTCGACTCAGCCCGACTCAGCACGGCACGGCTCAGCCGCGTTTGTAGTGGAAAAGCGGCATTAGATAGCTGCTATTTCGTCAGATATCACAGCTGTGTATGTGGTATGAGTAGACAAGTCAGTACGTTAAAAAAAATACATTAGGTATAAAAAGTTGAATCACATTTTGAAAGTAAGACCCTTTTTTGTAAAAGTGTAGTCTGTGGGGTAAAACGCCCCCTTAATGGCGGGGTAAATGGCCCCCAGGGGGCATCGTTTCCTTTTATCATAATTACTGTATTTCATACATTTCTGAATAGCAGATAGATAGTTTGTAATAACATCTCGCTTACCTGGTTGAGTAAAGCAAGTCATTTGAACTTAATCTTAAAAATAGTCTAATTGAAATTAAAATGCGAAATATAATAAAATAATGCATCTATTCATTAATTCAGGGATATTTTCTTGTTTCTTTCACATTATAGGCTTAAGTAAACACTTTTGCTATCCAAACAGCTTTTTTTGAGTGAGGGGGCCTATTGCCCCACCTCAGGGGGCCTTTTACCCCACCGGGGGGGGGGGGGGGGAGGCCCCCTTGGCACAATGTTTGTTTTTGTTTAAAAAAAAAGTATTAACTTTAGGCAAACTTTAGGTGGCATTATTGTTCATGTCACTGTTGTCAAAAACTATGATTAAAACTAAACACATGGTTCATTTCAACTTGGAGAAAAACTGAATTTTCCTTAAAGGGGGCTTTCCCCCCACTCTACTCTAAATAAAGGTTCCAAACAATGGCCCCTAGTTTTTTATTTTTTATTTATTTATTTTTTTTTTGCTGAGAGGTTGTGTTCTTGTCTAAATAAGATCCAAAAGGGAGGGGGAAATGCAATAGATTTTGACATCATGAATGGTGTACTAAAACTTAAATGGCTAAAGTCTTTTCTAAATAATAGTCACTCTATCTGGTATTACATACCCAACCTCATTTTCAATAAGCTCGGTGGAATCGATTTCCTATTAAAATGTGATTTTGAGTTAAATAAACTTCCTCAGACACTTTCTGACTTTCATCAACAGGTCCTCCTTTATTGGAAAATAATATTTAAGCATAATTTTACCCCTCATAATAGCCCAGTGTGGAATAATAGGTATATATTGGTTAATAGAAAATCTATTTTTTATTGAGGAATGGTTTTCCAAAGGTGTGTGGGCTATTGCTCACTTTATGAATGATGGACAGATTTTACAACATGGTCATTTCTGTTAGAAATTTCAGATTCAATGTACAAAAAGAAAATACAACCAAATCGTAAAGGCTATTCCTGTACCAATCCGAACTATGGTGGAACAGGATATGGTGTACTCTGATATTTCTCCTAGACTGAGACAACTTTGGATTGAAGGTGTCGAATTTTGTAATAAAAAGTGCGATAACAAATTTTTAAGACGTTCCTTACAAAATATTTGCTTTCCTAATTCTGTCAAAAGAGATTACATATTAAAAGATTTTGAAACAGTGGAAATTAAAAAGATTAGAACTAAATATCTCTCCTTTCTAATTCCCTTCAAAGCGAAAGAAATACAGTTCAAAATTTTGAATAGAATTTACCCAACCAAAGAATTTTTTAAGAAGAAATTTAAATTTGAAACTGGTAAATGTGTGTTTTGTGAAACAGAGGAGGAGGATTTGGAACATCTTTTCTTTCTATGTGATTTAATACAAAGATTTTGGATTGATTTTCAGGCTTGGCTACAGTCTAGGGGGATTCAGTTTGCCCCTTTATCCATTAAAGAAATTAAATTTGGAGTGTTTTTAAATAATAACAAAATGGAATATGGTATGAATAATTTACTACTTTTAGGTAAACACTTTATTCACAAATGTCGTTTTTTTAAAACTAAACCTTATGTTACACACTGGAAGAATGACCTCAAGCTTTTTGCCAAATCTTTAAAGTTAGTTGAAAATAAGGATGTTGGTTATTTTATATCCTTTTTGGATGACTTTGATTTACTCGATTAACATATGTAAAGATAGTTAAGTAGCCCCATTCTTGTTTATACTTTTTACTTTATTGCTATGTGTGTGTTTTACTTCTTTGATGTTTTTTTGGATCTGTATATATATATATATATGGTGCTCTATTTGTTTGTATTTTGAATGTTTTTGGAAATAAAAAGAAAAAGAAAAAAAAAAGATCCAAAAAAAATTTTTTTTTCTCAGTTTCATTCCTTTCCAAGAAAGGCATCCATGGTAAAAAGTTATGAAGATGGTGGACTGCAGGCAATTGACTTTGATTGCATCAACGGCACATTAAAAATAAAGTGGCTAAGATCATTCCTTGTTAACAACAACAGTTTTTGGTATTGTGTCCCTAGGGAAATCTTTAGAAAACTTGGTGGTATTCTTTTTCTCTTGCACTGTGATTTCATCCCAAAGAAGTTGCCCGGGGCGGCACGGTGGTGTAGTGGTTAGCGCTGTCGCCTCACAGCAAGAAGGTCCTGGGTTCGAGCCCCGTGGCCGGCGAGGGCCTTTCTGTGCGGAGTTTGCATGTTCTCCCCGTGTCCGCGTGGGTTTCCTCCGGGTGCTCCGGTTTCCCCCACAGTCCAAAGACATGCAGGTTAGGTTAACTGGTGACTCTAAATTGACCGTAGGTGTGAATGTGAGTGTGAATGGTTGTCTGTGTCTATGTGTCAGCCCTGTGATGACCTGGCGACTTGTCCAGGGTGTACCCCGCCTTTCGCCCATAGTCAGCTGGGATAGGCTCCAGCTTGCCTGCGACCCTGTAGAAGGATAAAGCGGCGAGAGATAATGAGATGAGATGAGATGAGAAGTTGCCCTTAAAACTATCCTCTTTCCATTCTCAAGTCCTCCTCTACTGGAACCTTCTGTACAAACACAACTCCACACAACACACCTATCTGGAACTGCAGATATATTCTTCACAAAAACAAATCAATATATTTTAGCGAATGGATGGAGAGGGACGTGTGGCCGATAATGCACCTGCTAGATGAGGATGGCAGTGTCTTATCATTTGATAACTTCTGTTTAAAACACGGCTTTCAATGTGATCGACAACAATACAACAGGCTCATGAAATGTATCCCTCCTGCCCTTTTATTAATGGCCAAAAACTCAAAACAATTCACTTCTGCCCCTAGCCTTCCTAGTGCCTTAAGAGTAGGTGAGGACGACTTCATAAAGAAAGATATACCTAACCAAGTAATCCGAGGATTGTTCACTTCTTATCTCTTTCCTTATCACCAATATAAAAACTTTAATCCTAAAAATATTGATTCACACACTATCAAAAAACTACGCACTCTCACTTTAAACCTACCTATCCCTCCCAAGACAAAGGAACTCCACTTTAAAATATTTAATGACATATATCCCTCAGGGGAGCTTATTAACTACAGATTTAATATAGAGCTGAAGAATTGCATATTTTGTTGTGAAAATGTTGAAACTACAGATCATTTATTTCTCTTATGTTTATACAGTAACACCTTTTGGGACGATGTATGTGACTGGCTCTGTGAAAACATTCCTACCGTTCCTTTTTTAAACTTGAATCTACTCAAAATATGGGTGTATACACGAAGACAAAAACATAGAGCTTTTAATAAATGTGGTGACGTGTTTAGGACAATATTATATTCACAAATGCAAATGCATAAAGACAATCCCCATTTTCCCTTCCTTTAAAAACGAGTTATGTTTGTACAGTAAATCCGTCAGATATTTAAAAACTAAGAGGAGTAACGAACTTATATCAATAATAGACAGCTTCAATTTGTTATAATGTAACCCCCCTCCATTACTTTCTTTCGAGTGTCTTTTTTTTCCTTTCTTTTTATCTCATCTCATCTCATCTCATTATCTCTAGCCGCTTTATCCTTCTACAGGGTCGCAGGCAAGCTGGAGCCTATCCCAGCTGACTACGGGCGAAAGGCGGGGTACACCCTGGACAAGTCGCCAGGTCATCACAGGGCTGACACATAGACACAGACAACCATTCACACTCACATTCACACCTACGGTCAATTTAGAGTCACCAGTTAACCTAACCTGCATGTCTTTGGACTGTGGGGGAAACCGGAGCACCCGGAGGAAACCCACGCGGACACGGGGAGAACATGCAAACTCCGCACAGAAAGGCCCTCGCCGGCCCCGGGGCTCGAACCCAGGACCTTCTTGCTGTGAGGCGACAGCGCTAACCACTACACCACCGTGCCGCCCCTTTCTTTTTCTTTTTATCTCATCTCATCTCATCTCATTATCTCTAGCCGCTTTATCCTTCTACAGGGTCGCAGGCGAGCTGGAGCCTATCCCAGCTGACTACGGGCGAAAGGCGGGGTACACCCTGGACAAGTCGCCAGGTCATCACAGGGCTGACACATAGACACAGACAACCATTCACACTCACATTCACACCTACGGTCAATTTAGAGTCACCAGTTAACCTAACCTGCATGTCTTTGGACTGTGGGGGAAACCGGAGCACCCGGAGGAAACCCACGCGGACACGGGGAGAACATGCAAACTCCGCACAGAAAGGCCCTCGCCGGCCCCGGGGCTCGAACCCAGGACCTTCTTGCTGTGAGGCGACAGCGCTAACCACTACACCACCGTGCCGCCCCTTTCTTTTTCTTTTTATCTCATCTCATCTCATCTCATTATCTCTAGCCGCTTTATCCTTCTACAGGGTCGCAGGCGAGCTGGAGCCTATCCCAGCTGACTACGGGCGAAAGGCGGGGTACACCCTGGACAAGTCGCCAGGTCATCACAGGGCTGACACATAGACACAGACAACCATTCACACTCACATTCACACCTACGGTCAATTTAGAGTCACCAGTTAACCTAACCTGCATGTCTTTGGACTGTGGGGGAAACCGGAGCACCCGGAGGAAACCCACGCAGACACGGGGAGAACATGCAAACTCCACACAGAAAGGCCCTCGCCGGCCCCGGGGCTCGAACCCAGGACCTTCTTGCTGTGAGGCGACAGCGCTAACCACTACACCACCGTGCCGCCCCTTTCTTTTTCTTTTTATCATTTTATTTATTTTTTTTCCTCTTATGTTTTATAATTTCTTGATATGTGTACTATGTGTGCTATGTTCCTACAAGGTTCTGTAAAAAAGACATACATTTGCCTTAATGCTCTGTAAACCTTTGAAACTTCCAATAAAAAAAAAAAAAAAATCATTCCTTTCCAAGATGGCGGATGAAGGAACTTCTTCACGGCTTCTTCAACCAAACTTCCGGCTCTTGGTTGTGACGTCATCACGTCCACGTACGCTCCTCCTCACCCTTCCCCTCCCTGAGAAAAGATCCGCGCGTGCAGTGGGAGGGGCTTGAGCTGCTCAGTCTGTCATTGCCAGTGTTTGGGCGACGTGGAGCTTCAGTTGGATACATTGAGTTCATTTTATTGTTGTTTTCTTAACAAAGTGTTTATTTTGTTGCGCTTATAACGCATTTACTATCCAAAACTCGGGTTATTATTAGTATTTTTTTAATCGGAAAGCACTTTATTATTTAAGGAAAAGAAAAAAAAAGTCTTGAGAGTGAAATATTCTTCCAGAAATAGCTCTTGGACATTTTGGGAAAACTGAGTAAACTGGACTAAAAATAAAGCTCATGTAGCGTCAAACATCCGGTTTTGGGTTATTTTGGTAGCCAGGCAGCTTGTTTACAGACTCATACAAGTGATTAAGAGCAGAGCTATTTATTAAAAAGCAAAAGGAGGGAAGAGACATGGGTTTGCACCCGTTGGAGTTCAGTGAGTGTTACCTGGACAGCCCGGGTTTCAGGGAAAAAATTAAAGCTCATGAAGCAGAGCTGGACAAAACCAACAGGTTTATTAAAGAGCTTTATAAAGACGGCAAAAACCTCATCAACGCCACCAAACGTAAGTTTGAACTCTTTAATTTCGCCATTCTTTCTTTATTCATTAACTCAAACAAACAGTCCATCTGGCTTTCAGGACCAAACTGGAGCTTGTTTTCACAACCAGTATGTCTTCACTGTCAGTGTGTGTTTGTTTAAAGATTAAATAATAATAATTAAAAAAAATCCTTTCTTTCTTCTCTTTTGGATGGTCTCACCCTCATGGATTATCTCACCTGGTCAGGGTTGCCATGTCTTGTCTTAGGAACCCCCCTTCCCAAAACATCTCAAAACAATGCCAAGAGACACATTGCAATATACGGTACATAAAAGCATCCTGGATCCGAATACGTACCAGGATTGGCATCAAAATCTAATCAATGGTTCCTCAGCCCGTGGGTGGTATAGTGGTTAGCAAGAAGGTTCTGGGTTCGAGCCCAGCAGCCAGCGAGGGCCTTTCTGTGTGGAGTTTGCATGTTCTTTACGTGTCTGCGTGGGTTTCCTCTACAATCCAAAGACATGCGGTTAGGTTAATATGGGACGGCCTTGGGCTGAGGTGCCCTTGAGCGAGGCACCTAACTCCGAACTGCTCCCCGGGGGCTGTTAGCATGGCTGCCCACTGCTCTGGGTATGTGTGTGAGCTCATTGCGCATGTGTGTGTACACTGCTTCAGATGGGTTAAATGCAGAGAGGAAATTTCACAAGTGTGTGATGAATAAAGTTGTGCTTTCTTTCTTTCCACCAAATTTCATCCAAATCCGTTCACTACTTTTTGAATTACTTAAGAAACGGACAAAAAAAAGGAATGGATCTATATGTATATCCAGAGCCTGGATCCACATGCGTGTCTGGATTGGTATCAAAATCTGATCAGTTGTTTCTTGGCTCGTGGTCTACCTTTCCACCAAATTTCATCCAAATCCGTTCATTACTTTTTAAATTACTTCAGAAACGGACAAAAAAAAAAAAGGAACGGATCTATATGTATATCCAGAGCCTGGATCCACATGCGTGTCTGGATTGGTATCAAAATCTGATCAGTTGTTTCTTGGCTCATGGTCTACCTTTCCACCAAATTTCATCCAAATCCGTTCATTACTTTGAGTTACTTCAGAAATGGACAAAAAAAAAAGGACCAGATCTATATGTATATCCAGAGCCTGGATCCACATGCGTATCTGGATTGGTATCAAAATCTGGTCAGTTGTTTCTTGGCCCATGGTCTACCTTTCCACCAAATTTCATCCAAATCCGTTCATTACTTTTTGAGTTATGTTGGGAATAGGCAAAAAAAAAAAAATCCTGGATCTGCATACATAGCCAGATTAGTATCAAAATCAAATTAATTGTTCATTGGCCCATGGGACACCTTTCCACCAAATTTCATCCAAATCCATTCACTACTTTTTGAGTTACTTTAGAAACAGCCAAAAAAAAAAGGACTGGATCTGTATGTGTATCCAGAGCCTGGATCCACATGCATATCTTGATTGGTATCAAAATCTAACCAATGGTTCCTCAGCCCATGGGACACCTTTCCACCAAATTTCATCCAAATATGTTCACTACTTTTTGAGTTACTTCAGAAACAGACAAAAAAAAAGTACTGGATCTGTATGTATATCCAGAGCCTGGATCCATATGTGTATCTGGATTGGTATCAAAATCTAATCAATTGTTTTTTGGCGCATGGGCCACCTTTCCACCAAATCTCATCCAAATCCGTTCATTACTTTTTGAGTTATGTTGGGAATAAGCAAAAAAAAAAAAAAAAATCCTGGATCCGTATGCATATTTGGATCCTGGATCTGCATACATACCCTGATTCGTAACAAAATTGAGTCAATTGTTCCTTGGCCCATGGGACACCTTTCCACCAAATTTTATCCAAGTTTGTTCACTACTTTTTGAGTTACATTGGGAACAGAGGGGGGTAAAAATCTTGGATCTGTATGCATTAGGGTGCATCAGTTGCCCCTTAAAAATGAAAAGTTCCTCCGATCATGATGCATTTTTGTTTTTAAGTTCCTTTTGGTAAGAAAACACATAGGGTGAAATATTTTGATACAATTCAAAAGTTTAATGGTGGCACCAGGAGCTCAAAGTTATGGAAAAAGCTGCTATTTTATGATTTTTATGACACAATTTCGATCATTTTTCATGAAACATTATGGCACCTTAGAGTATACCAAATATCTTGGATACACATTTTTAGTACATATTCTAAATATATTATCAAGCACAGTTTGAGTTTTAGCTGTTCATTGAATCATTGTTCAACTACTTTTAAACAATACAAATGTATTATGAATCACATTAATGCTTCTCAATCCCTTGCAAAGGTTCTTAACATGATCTCTGGGTCACAAGAAATCAATAAATGGAGTCCAACATTGTGATTCAAACCTTATGCGAAAACATGAATTAAACATTTTTTGGCAAAAAAATGAACCTCATGGTGCCACCATTAGACTTTTGAATATGGTCAAAAAATTGTACAGGATGTCTTTATTGGTGAAAAGGAACACCCAAACAAAAATGCATCGGATTTTATGAAAGTGAGGGCAACTGATGCACCCTAATATGCGTACCTGGATCCGCATACATATCTGGTTATGCATTAAAATCTAATCAGTTGTTCCTTGGCCCATGGCTCACCTTTCCACCAAATTTCATCCAAATCCATCTACTACTTTTTGAGTTACGTTGGGAAAATACAAAAAAAAAAAAAATCCTGGATCTGTATACATATCCAGATTGGCATCAGAATCTGATCAATTGATCCTTAGCCCATGGTCCAGCTTTCCACCAAATTTCATCCAAATCCATTTTTAAAATTATGTTGGGAAAAGGCAAAAAAAAAAAAAAATCATGGATCCGTATACCTGTCTGAAGCTTGGATCCACATACATATCCGGATTTGCATTAAAATCTAATTAATGCTTCTTTGGCCCATGCGCTAGCTTTCCATGAAATTTCATCCAAATCCATTCAATACTTTTTGAGTTAAGTTGGGAACAAATAAAGAAACAAAGGTGAAAACATAAACATTACTTCCTCCAATAAACTCGCCATAAGTAAAAACACAAGTCCAGACCGGCCACAGGTTATTTCGTTTCTTTACTTTTCTTGCAATCTCAAGAAGTTGTTTTCGAAATGCATGTTTAGGCATCATACTTTATCATCATACCGTATGTTATAGACGAGTGCCTCTGTTTTACTTTAACATGGGTAAAATCACTAAGAGAATATTAGCTGTTGTGGTGGTGGTAGCATCGCAGCATGAACACCTTGGACACTTCCAAGCTCCTGGGTACAATCCTGAGCTTCGGTGACTTCATGGGTTTTGATTTTCCTTTACTTTGGGATCAATCTAGCTGTCTTTCCCAGATCTTTATTGATACTGTCATGGATATGAGTAGCTACATTTACACGGACCCTAATAATCGGATTCAGGCTCGATCGAAATGAAATGCCCAATTCCGATTGACAATTTAATCAGATTGAAAGAGTTGGTGTAACGAAACATCCCAAGCACCTTCGTGTTGAAAGAGGTAGTGTATCAGCCTTTCCACATTCACCGTTATGAATATCGGCAAGATCTGGGATTTCAGCCAAACATGAGCATCAAAAGGAAAAAAAAACAGCGCAATTTCATCACTCACAATTTGCGTCCCCCCCCCCCCCCCCCCCAAAAAAAAAAAGTGCAAGGGATTATGGGATATCGAGTGGCGAGAAGGTCGTTCCCTGTGTGGCGAAAAATGTTATGCTGGTTTCTTGTAGATAAAATAATACGAGTAACTGCCACAACCGAGTTCTGTCTCCGATTAGGTTTCGTTCAGCTACTTTTAAGCATTTTTAATAACTTTTAAAAGCATGTTTGAGTGGGAAAGTGTGTCACTGGATGATGAGGAATAACCAAAAAGGGATTTTTTAAATGAATTAATTGAATTTATTTATTTGATGGGTGTATCTGTCTCCAGCCACGCCCATCAAAAAGCCAAGCAGCTGGTGAAGGGAGCAGAGGAAGATCTTCAGGTGACATTTAAGATGATTTGCTCTATTTTCAGACTTTGTTGGACAAATCCCAATTCCAGTAATCCCTTCTGTACAAGTGCACAAAACCCGAAACAAACCAGCTATTCCTCTCTAACCTCCAGAGTTCATCATAATCCTCATCGCGTTACAAAATTAAGCGTTTTTTTTTTTTTTTTTCCAAGGCTGGGTCCCAAATGTCTTCCTGTTGCACTCGGGATTGTAAAGCCATTTCTAATGAACTGTCGTGTCCCGTTATGGTGAATCTTTTAGGTTTGATCATGTGGGTTTCCAGTTTTTAACCCTTTTGAATTGCGTTTTAAACCAAAATGGACCGTTCCTGGTCTTGAATCAATTGAAGGCTGAATTTTAGACACAATCCTGTTTTATTTGTCTGATCCTTGTTCCTGTTCGGATTATTTGCCCCGTAGTGGAGAAGTTCCTTCTCTCTCTTACCCCTTTTCCACCAAATCAGTTCCAGGGCTGGTTCGGGGCCAGTGCTGGTTCACAACTCGTTCAACTTGCGAGCCAGCTGAGAACCAGTTTGCTTTTCCATAGCTCGCGGTGCTAAGGGAAGCCACGTCAGTTACGTCGCTGTATACGTCAGTTACGTCGCTACGTTTGCATAAACCTTGGCGCGAATATCGAATCAAAAACAACACGGAAGGAGCAGCAACAACAATAATAATAATAATAATAATGGATGACTTCGCGTTTGTACAGCTGCTGCTTCTCGTCGCTTAAAAATGGCGATCTTTCGCGGTCTTATTGTTGTTGGTCTTAACAACTCCGCCCCCCCGCTGACGTAAGCGGTTCTTTCCTCTGGCCCAGCAGAGAGTTGGTGCTAGCCTGGAACCGTTTTTTCTGGCCCCAGAGCCAGTTCTTTGTCAGTGGAAACAGAAAACCCGGTTCCAAACTAAGCACTGGCCCCGAACCAGCCCTGGAACTGCTTTGGTGGAAAAGGGGCATGGGTGGAGGAGGAGGATGATAATCACCCCATCAATAGGACTGAGCAATATGATAATGAATCATGATCTTGCGTCACAGTACAATTCTGAGAGGATATCCTTTTTTTTTTTATAAAGAATATTATTGCATTAATTTAATTACAAACGGACTTATCGTGAAATGGCTTTTTTATATTTTTGTGATTAAAAAATGGATTTTATTTTTATGATTTAAAAAAATCCCCTGTTTAGTGTTAACGTTTTTTAAATTTTTTAAAAACGAATATAAATTATATATTTTATTTTTCTACCTTAAATAATTTGATTTATTTATTCTGCAGCATTTGCTGATAGTTTGTAAGCAAACCAACTTTTTATTTTTTGTAGAAACCTTTTCAGTGTTAAAATTATTAATTTTTGTAGAAAAAAAACGGCCAAAAAAATCCTGTAGCGTATATTGTGATGCATGCAGACTTCAGTGTATTGTAGAAAAGTATTGTGTCACGATATTGAGGTGATATAATCTGGATATTGTGATAAATTATGTCACAGGACATGTTCCTGAAAGACTGAAGGTGTGGCAGTCGATTTTTATATCATTATTTAATGAGATGAGACCAATCTCAAGAATTTCTAATGGCATGTTCGGGCCGTCAGAGGTATTTAAAAAAAAAAATGGAGCTGGAGGAAGGGGATAATACACCAAGGGGGAAAAAAAACTCTGAATTTCTGAGATTAAAGTCAAAAATTTTAAGAGAAAATTTCAATTCTCTAAGATTATAAAGGTATATGCTTGTGGAAAAAAAAATCTCACATTCCAAGATTTAGTAGTATGTGAAATATAATGAATGCTTCCTGGTTGCAGTGCATTCTGGAAAACGTAGGAGATTTTTTTTTCATGTTTTATTCTTTTATATTGTGCAATCAAGGAGGAAAGAATGCGTTTTTGATAACTCTCGGCTCAGCCGTGGAGTCTGTGGTGTGATGACGGTGTTCCATCCTCGCAAAGGGAAGCAAACTATATCAGAATGTCTGAAATTAAAGTCAGAAACTTATGGGGAAGAATTGGATATTCTCTGAGATTAAGAAATCGCAAATTTATGAAAAAAAAGTCACTATTTGCCGAGCAAAAACATGGCTGAATCCTGAATGACTCAATTTTGTATAAATAAGGGACTACATAGGCAGCAAAATGTAGTTTTTTCCTGCCATGGAAGTGCACTTGTATACCGAGGAGGAAGCAATTTGCATTACAGCCGTGAATTAGGATTCAAAATGGCGGCTCAGCTCGGTTTTCCCTTTCGGGCGCTCTCGTTTTCTGTTAGAATTTGGTAAAGAAAAAAATAAATAAATATTATTTACCAGCTTAGCGGGTCCATGAACATAAATCTGACAGCTGACAAGGTCGGGATATAAACGAATCGAATACAAGCCACCCGCCGGGACTCCTTACTGTCATCACAGTGATCTGTCTGTAAACACTGTTTTCATGGGCCCAGTGACGTCACAGATCAGAGCACTTGAGCAGTTTTCAAGGTGTCAAAATCAGCCTACGTTTGTTAGGAAACCCATGCCTGGAAATCAGTTCCGAGAGAGAGAGAGAGAGAGATCCTGGCGATAACTTTCTCTTGAGCTGGACTTCGGTGAATGACAATGGATGACGGACCCCCTCGCAAAAAAAGAGACATTCGCTCTTTCTTCACAGTTAGAAATGTAAGTGCACCACTTCTACAGGTTTTCCATCACGCTTGAAAACTTAACCCAAAGCCCTTTGATGAATGAAAACGTCTACTTTGTAAGCAGGTTTAGCAATATGACAGGGCGCACGTATCGGATGATTAGCGCTAATTTACTGGATCCCACTGTGGCTAACATTAACACACTGGTAATCTGCCTGCATGCCATCCATCGTTATATTTCTATAAGGAGACAGGCACAAGAGAGGTTGGAGGAGATGAAGGAAAGGACATAGGAGGCAGAGGAAAGGAGGTAGCAGATAAACGGGCAGAGGATGGAGGTAGGCCTAGTGGGGGAGAGCCCGCTGTTGGAGATAGAGGAGGAGATGGAGGAAGACGAGCAGAGGCTGGAAATTCACAGGTGAGAATGAGGTTAATGATATGATTTTAGTCATGGGATTCAGCTCCATGATTTCGATGGAGGGCCCTCCAGCAGAGGAATTCAATTTTCATGCAGCCTGTGACTCCTGGGCGGGAATGGCTAGGAGGAGATTAAATGTCATTTAATAGTTTTAGATTATATATTAATTATTTATTAAGGGGGCTGGGTGTATGTTATGCCTGAATGAAAATGCAATTTGTTTTTTTTTTATTTTTATGTGCTCAGGCATTTCTTAATTTCTTAATACAATAAAACATTCATTATCTCTTTGGTTGTGTCTGAGTTTACATATCTTTTGACAACACCCTTTGTAGTTCAGTGAAATACAACAGTAGGTAACACATTGCCAAGATCCAAAGATGTAACAATTTTCCATCAAGGATATACAACATAAAAAATGCAATTTATCCCCTCCAGGAACGTCAAATATGGCCAATTTTGGGCATGATTTTTCAAAATCTCCGCACCATCCCCCCGCTCGGTCGCTACGCTCCCTCGCCATAACCCATTACGCTAAAAAAAAATCCTGGTGAGAACCCTGTATTATTTACCAGCTTAAGGTCGGTCCGTATGGTAAAATACCGTGACCTCGGCCTTGAATACTGACCTCGGCCCAGAGGACCTCGCTCAGTACTTTCAAGACCTCGGTCACCGTATTTCACCATACGGACCTCCCAGCTGGCAAATAACACATTTTTTTCGCGGTCCGGTTTCCATCAAATCCTGCGCGCTGATTGGCTGGCGAGCGGGTCCGTATCCTACAATACTGACCCCAGTTACGGACCCCGGTAATGGACCTCTGGCGACTCGCTCATTCACAACAGCAAACATGGTAACGTTTTTTTGTCAACATTTATCATTTTTTTCTCAGGTTTATTTCTAAGATGATCAAAAATCTTATAAATGTTTGCCAGCATCTCTCAGGAGAATAGCATTAATTTTACAGCATGGATAGCGATAACGACAGTGTTCACAGCGAAAGCGAGTTTTACTACCCCGAGGAAGAAGAAATAAAAGAAAACATTTCAGGAGAAAGCTAAAAACCTGTAACTTGCTAACGCTGAGCAAAAACATGGCTGAATCCTGAATGACTCAATTTTGTATAAATAGGGGACTACATAGGCGGCAAATGTAGTTTTTTTTTTTTCCTGCCATGGAAGTGCACTTGTATACCGAGGAGGAAGCCATTTGCATTACAGCCGTGAATGAGGATTCAAAATGGCGGCTTGGCTCGGTTTTCCCTTTCGGGCGCTCTCGTTTTCTGTTAGAATTTGGTAAAGAAAAAAATAAATATATTATTTACCATCTTAAGGTCGGTCCGTATGGTGAAATACCGTGACCTCAGCCTTGAATACTGACCTCGGCCCAGAGGGCCTCGCTCAGTACTTTCAACACCTCCGTCACGGTATTTCACCATACGGACCTCCCAGCCGGTAAATAACACTTTTTCTTTTTTTTTTTTCCCCCCACCTATAAATTTCTGACTTTCATCTCAGACTTTGATATTTTTTTTTTGCAAATTTATGACTTTGTAATTTTAAATATCCAGTTTTTCCCCCATAAGTGTCCAAGTTTAATCTCAGAATTTCTGAGGGTTTTTTTTTTTTGAGGGGGAAATGTATTACTTTTGATGAGCTCAGAAAATATCCAATTGTTGTCCCATAAATTTCTGACTTTTATCTCGGAATTTCTGATTTTTTTTTCTTGTAAGTTTATGAATTAATCATATCAAATATCTTTTTTATTTTTTTACGCAAGTTTTCGACTTAAATCTCAGAAACCGGGTTTTTTTCCCCCTTGTATTGGCGACTTTAATCTTGGAATTCCTGAGGGTTTTTTTCCCCCTCCTTCTTGCAAATGTATGACTTTTTCCACCCAAATTTCAAACTTTAATTTCAGAAATACTGAGCTTTTTTCCCCTCTCTGAATATTCCCGTCCCCCTCAGCTCCTTTTTGTAGTTTTTTTTTTTTTAAACCTACAATGGCCCGAATACGCCATCATAAATTCTGATTGTATGCAGATGTTAAAATGTTAGATTGTTTTCAGAGTTAAATAATTCATAGAATTGTATCATGATGCGATATTTTTGTCCTATCGCTCGTTCCTTTGAGGTTTCAGCCGAACACGTGGCCTCAGTGCTCTCGTGTGTTGTGAAGGTTGACCTGTAATTGAACACAATTCGGCCCGTTTTCGTGCAATGAACCCTTGATGCCGTGTAACGACGTCTGATTGCTTCACTCATGAGTGTAAAGGGTTTCGCTGTGCTCATTTATTTTTATTTTTTCACAACACGCTGGCACCAGTCCAGATTTTCTTGTCAACACAGGCGCATGGTGGTAAGTTGTTGGTTCACACAAGGCGTTGACTCGAAGGTGTCGTGTTTCCAGCGTTCAAGTTTTAAAGTGTAAGCTCTGAAACAGGTGAAGGTCCTAACCGTGTGCTTGTGACTGTCACTCGAATGGCCTTCTCCTTTATCAGCACCTGTGGTGTAATTCAGGAATAATAAATCTTGGAGAAGAGCAGAACAGCAGCTCGACTAAAAATATCATCCTGCATGACTTTCCTGACACGGCTTTGGGATTTCTGGCCTTTTTGGGTCGTGCTAGAACGTCATGGAGTGTTTGGAGGAATGTGTGTGTGTGTGAAGCTGAAAATGTGGTTTTGTGGGTTGTGCTGAAGATTTCTCTGGAGTATTGAAGTCTAATACAAACAGATTTCCTGTGGTGGTGTTTTGTTTTGTTTTTTGTTTTTTTTCAAGAAATAAAATCCATATTTTAATGAAGACGACTCAACAGTGTCCTCTTGGTAACCAGATACGTTTAAAGTACGGCTTGGCTTCATCACCGAAGGGATAATTCTTTGGAAAAAGGTTTTTACCTGACAAGAAGGACGTCTTTAGGACCCTTTGACTCTGTTGTAAGGTTCTACAAAGAGAGAATCTTTCTTTGTAGGGTTTCTTCAGAGGGACACTTGAACCTTCATTGTTCCTCCACTGTAGAAGAAAATTCCAAAGGGCGGAGTCGGATCTGATCAGCTTATCCTACCCGGGCTTATTCGAGCTCAGAGTGAGAGGGTGTTCCGGGCTGGATCTGTGTGTCGTGAAGTGCGTTTGTTCTGTGCTGTGGGTCGGGGTGATGGTGGTTGGATCAGGTCCAGCTCCTCCGTCTGGACCTTTTGGTTCTGCAGCAAGGACGGTCTCTAATATTCTAAGAATGCAATTATTTTATCATGAGATATAATTAAGAGATGCAAAAGGGGTGGCACGGTGGTGTAGTGGTTAGCGCTGTCGCCTCACAGCAAGAAGGTCCGGGTTCGAGCCCGGTGGCCGGCGAGGGCCTTTCTGTGCGGAGTTTGTATGTTCTCCCCGTGTCCGCGTGGGTTTCCTCCGGGTGCTCCGGTTTCCCCCACAGTCCAAAGACATGCAGGTTAGGTTAACTGGTGACTCTAAATTGACCGTAGGTGTGAATGTGAGTGTGAATGGTTGTCTGTGTCTATGTGTCAGCCCTGTGATGACCTGGCGACTTGTCCAGGGTGTACCCCGCCTTTCGCCCGTAGTCAGCTGGGATAGGCTCCAGCTTGCCTGCGACCCTGTAGAACAGGATAAAGCGGCTAGAGATAATGAGATGAGATGCAAAAGCATGACCGTCAGGAAAATGCCTGACAGAAATATTGGCACCCTTGTTACATTAGTTTTATTCAAGACCGATTGTTCTATAACAGACTTTATGTGTAGTTGAATTGATGCTGATTAGGAACGCCGGCGTCTTTTAGTAAACTCCGAGCAGGTCATCCCTGACTTTTAGTCATCCATCAACACGCTGAGGATCTAAGAATACATAAAAATTA
This sequence comes from Neoarius graeffei, assembly GCF_027579695.1. NCBI lineage: Eukaryota > Metazoa > Chordata > Actinopteri > Siluriformes > Ariidae > Neoarius > Neoarius graeffei. The sequence continues at coordinate 86,673,801 of NC_083575.1, forward strand.
CCTTCAGGCAGTGGATCTGAGGAGAAGCTTCACATGAAAAGTGTCAGCTCGAACACTTGCACCAGGAGTCCAGGAAAGCAAAACTAGCCATTCAGTCTGGGTCACGGGGACAGCAGGGACATCCCCTGTCCATCACAGTGACTCTACCCAGTCATGGTGGGGAGGGTGTGTATGAGGAAGAGTATGAATAATAATAGTAGTAGTTTATTACTCTTGTAGTGCATTTTGCATGCATGTGTGATCGAATGTGCTTCAAATATCGTACATGAATAAAATAAGAATACACACAGATTAAGCGATAGCCGAAAGCTAATCTAAAAACCATAAACTATTGCTAAGCTGTTTAAATAAATGTAAAATTCTCCATAAATCAGTTATTAAAAACTAAATTCATGTTTTAAGTCTTTACTTAATAAATTATCAGCATCTCGACTTAATTTTGGCCGCGTATTGCGAAGTTTTGGTGCTGCCGATGCGAATGTCCTTTCGCCTAATGCCTTTTTAGTTATGAATGTTAATGGTTTCAATAAAAGCTCATCATGAGACCTTTGTCAGTGGTTGTCCATCGCTAGCGATGATGACTGCTTGTTTCATTCGGATGCGTGGAAATGCGGATGGGCCGCGAGCCCTGCGCTAGTGACTGAGCCATCCACAGCGGTGGCACTAATGGCCCGGCTGAGCCACCATGGAATGCCTGGTCTCATAACCTCTTGGATTCTGTTCTCCTCTCCCAGCAAAGTGCCTTGCACAGGAAGGTAAGACAAATTATGTCGTGTCCCCATTGTGTTCTCTCTGGACCGCCAGACCTGATTCCAAGTGGTGCACGAAAGTGCCACAGACCTGACTGGTGTGAAAGTTGCCCCGCAGTGACAACTGACTTGCTGAGTGATGCCATCCATTGGCCATTTGAGTGGCTCTTTGTCATGCTATCTGGTGGTGCGCCATTGACCCTGTTGGGTTCATCTGCCACGTTGCACCGAAAAGCACCCTGCTGCCAGCGCCTTATTGGTGACAGACTATTTAACCCATAGCTGGAACCCAGGAAGGTGCTACCACTCCGGGTCGGAGCAGACCTGGGAGCAGTGGTGATTTAAGGGTTAACTCTACTTTCCCCAATACTCAAGTCATTCCAGACCTGAGACTCTCCACCGGTTGCAGTTTAAAGTCATAACCCAGGACTCTTTTTAAATTGTACTATACTTCAGAGTATCCTGTTATATGATTGAGGGGAGCTAGCTGGTAGCTGGAAATGGGCAAGCCAGAAGAAAGTAGTCACTGAAACTTAATAATCATCACTGGAACTTTGGGGAACCAAAAACAACCCCCACTGTTGCCCCTTTTCCACCAAAGCAGTTCCAGGGCTGGTTCGGGGCCAGTGCTTAGTTTGGAACCGGGTTTTCTGTTTCCAGTGACAAAGAACTGGCTCTGGGGCCAGAAAAAACGGTTCCAGGCTAGCACCAACTCTCTGCTGGGCCAGAGGAAAGAACCGCTTATGTCGGGGGGGAAGGAGTTGTTAAGACCAACAACAATAAAAAGACCGTGAAAGATCGCCATTTTTAAGCGACGAGAAGCAGCAGCTGTACAAACGCGAAGTCATTTATTATTATTATTATTATTATTGTTGTTGCTGCTGCTGCTTCTTCCATGTTGTTTTTGCTTCGATATTCGCGCCAAGGTTTATGCAAACGTAGCGACGTAACTGACGTATAGACCCTTCCCACGTGACGTCACGACAAACGCGGCCGCCATTTTGGACATGAACTACCAGTAGTCTACCACAGCCAACAACGAGGAACGATGGCGAAGCATCGAAAGGAATATAGCCATCAAAGAAAGTTTTTACTTTCAGCAAGGCTTCCATCATGCCGTTATATTGTTGTGCACCTGGATGTAGTAACCATCAACACACAAGGCAAGGTTTATCATTTTATCGGATCCCGACAGATGCTGACCGACGGAGAAGATGGATGGTCTCTAAAATATTGGCAAAATGATGTTTATTGACATAGCAATCGTGTGTAACGGGAAGCATTTGCATATCCGAAGTGGTGTGTTTACATCAAAGATAAAATAAACCGATATGACAACGACTGCTGCTGCCAGGTTGGGGACACAAACTAGTAGAAAGGAAGTGTGCCAACAGTGCCAACACACTTCCTTTGTGGTCGATTCTGCTTTAAGGTAAGATGCATTTAATTATTCGTCTGCTGTGGGTTTGGAATCGGTAGCCTGAGCGAGTCGTTCATGTTTGTGGTGCCATTTGTTTGTTGACGCGTGTTGAAATGGAAGATTGGTTGTTGACATGATTTCCAGTGATGCTTTGGTGCTGCTGTGGATCAGATGTGTTGAGTCGCCTGACTGTTTTTTTTTTTTTCTTGCGTGTGGTATCATTGTTGACGCGAGGTTGTTTTTTGAACATGCCGATGCGGACACGATTTCCCCTGATGAGTTATGACTTCAGACGCGATGCGTGTGTGGAGTCCGCGTGATATGTGCGTAAGATAGGCTTCTCATGTGTTTGGAGATCCGCGCTCTGAGACAAGCACAAGCACCCCCCCCCCAAGGGAAAAAAAGGGACCCCCCGAAAATATCGGCATAGTTCGAACACTGGGTTGGAGAAAGTAATGGCAAATAGCGAGTGCACAAACCATAGAAGGTAAACTGTACACAGCGCCAGGGCAGTGTGATGGTATGTCTGCTTTTAGATTGTGTTAGCTTATCAATGAACACACTCGTCACTCGACGAGTTTCACGTCTTTACGACAGATACTTAAGTGTGTGTTAGGTATTATTGTTGCAGTCTAAGCAGTCATTGTAGCAGCTAGATGAGCGAGAACCGAAAGGGTCTGTGCCATAAACCGTTATTTCTTCATGTCCAAAATGGCGGTCGCGTTTACGAAGGTCATGTGAGTGGGAAGGGTCAATACTCAAGTCCTTCCAGACCTGAGACTCTCCACCGGTTGCAATTTAAAGTCGTAACCCAGGACTCTTTTTAAATTGTACTATACTTCAGAGTATCCTGTTATATGATTGAGGAGAGCTAGCTGGTGGCTGGAAATGGGCAAGCCAGAAGAAAGTAGTCACTGAAACTTAATAATCATCACTGGAACTTTGGGCTACGTTCACACTGCAGGCTGAAGTGACTCAAATCCGATCTTTTCGCCCATATGTGACCTGTATCCGATCTTTTATTGACAATATGAACGACACAGATCCGATTTTTTTCAAATCCGACCCAGGCCGTTTGGATATGTGGTCCTAATTCCGATTCCTATCCGCTCTTTTCATATGCGACTTCAGTCTGAACCGCCAGGTCGCATTCATCCGACTTACACGTCATCAACAAGCCACAAACGTCACTATTCTGCGCTGAAGTAGGCGGCGGGTCTCTCAAAAAAAGTTACAACAACATGGCGCATAATCACGGGCGCAGATGGGGGGGAGTCGTCCCACCCAGATTTAAATTCACCTCGTTCGGTCCCCCCCCACTTATAGGGAGGAAAAAACGTCTATGCTGTCTTTCTTTGCATAAAGCAAACCTCACGGAAAAATCAAAAGACTAATTACCATTCGGTTTATTGAGGTGCACAGCAGTGTATACATAGTTGCAACAACTCACATAAAACAAAGACTGATATTCGGTTGGTTGAGCTGCGCAGACTGCACAGGTTGTGAGCTCGAGCTTGGTTGCTATGGTAACCCACAACAAGTTTGACAGGCATATTGGGGTTGGTTTGCTGGCAGCTTTGTCCCCCCAGTTCAAAAAACGTATCTGCGCCCCTGCGCATGACATCAATGCGAGGGACGCTTCGGGCTGTGAAGGTTCTGAATCTTCTCAATGGAAGGACGCAGAGGTTAGGGAGCTGATTTCCATTTGGGGGGATGCAGCTATTCAAGCTAGATTGGATGGGTCATACCGCAACCGGGCGGTTTTACTTCCGTAAACACTGGCCATGCTCACTGCGTGTGACGTCGTCGTATCCTGCAATGCGCATGCGGAACACTTTTAGGTCGCTTTTCGTTCATACTGAGGATCACATACAAGTCGCATATATTTGTTAATGTGAACGACCTCACAAAAAAATCGGATTTCACAAAAAAATCGGAATTGAGCATTAAGCCTTGCAGTGTGAACGTAGCGTTGGAGAACCAAAAACAACCCCCACTGTGACCCCTTTTTGACCAACAGGGGACAGGTTCTAGAAACGGTTCCATTCAGAATTTCTTGAACCTTGGTGCGAGGTGAACCAGCCCACGTTTTCACCAGTTTTGAGCTGAACTGGTGTAATCAAAGGTGTTGCACAATTCATAATGAAAGTAAACAGTAGTTGCAAGATAGCGGTGCAAATCTTTTGCCTGTGAGCTTTTGTTCTGTTATTGCAGGTATTTGTTGTTGGTCCAATTTTTTTTTTCTGAAGAGGTCTCCTTTTCCATTGCTGTGCTTTGATTCCTCTACAAACTAATCACACGCCCACTGATGTCACGGTTCACACTGGAAAAACCAGCTGTATTTCAGTTCCAGCTGGGAACCAACGTTTCAGTTTCATATAGCTTCTATAGAAATTTGCATAATTGCAATTAATAATGAAGATATGGAGAAAGGAATCAATCCCTAACGAGCAGTTTCGACACACATTGCTTCTTCTCCCTCGATTCTTCACCGATTTTGATTCTTTCTGGTGTGAAGGTACGGGGACCTAGGGTGCATATAACTTCTACCCAGATTTGCTTCATTACAATTATTAATGAAGTTGTGGACTAATTAAGCCTTAACGAGCAGTTCAACACATCACTGTTTCTTGGTCAGTTCCTCGTCGTTTTGGATTCTTTCTGGCAAATGGGTCGGTATTCCTAGGGTGGATATCGCTTCTGTATATAGCTTGGAACGTTTATTGCGCAAGGTGGCCCACTTTTAGCCGGAGTGAGCTACACCGTCATCAACGATCTCGTTTTTGGTTGAAATGCTCCGAATGGTTTGTGCGTGAATCAGAACAGAACCCGTTCCCTGTTGGTCGAAAAAGGGGTACGTGAGGAGATACGGTGGTACGTCTGTTTGGGTCCCCCCTCCCCCTTTCCCAGAGGTTCTGGGAATTGTCTAAGGGCCTCTGCATGCTCTTGCGACAAGGCTTTCGCAGATAGCTTTTCGCAGACAGTTGTAATTTATCGTTGAGCGGGGAGTAATAGGCGTGCGCAATGTTATTCACCGCCACAACGCAAGGGGGCGCGAAATCGCTAGGAATAGTTGGTGGGTGTGGTTAGTGGAGTGTTTATCCTCTGGTTACTTATAATGACTAGAACTGGAGTCGTATATATGTACGTACTTCCTTGATCAACCGCTCTTCGTGCTGCTCCATCTTCGCTCGTGTTTTTAAAAATGCCGGTCGTGAAAACAAACCAAACCGGGAAAGTAGGGAAGCGGAAGTGCGTGTACAGCGGATGTAGAGTGGACCAATCAGAGCCCTCTTGTCTGCGAGGCTTCTGCGGTGGTCACAATTTTTGGGAGGTGCGCACAGAGCGTCTGCGAAGGTGGGGGGGCTACGCAGACGCCATCTGCGACGCCATCTGCGAGGACTGCATTGTCAGCATAAATTGGCCTTAAGGGTACATGGACTCAACAAGAAAATTGCAGGAGCTTTGCCAGGAGATTATGAACGAGCCGTTGCGCATACACACATCCACTGCACTTAATGTGTCCTCAAACATGAGCTCCAGTCGTTGTTCTCCTGCCGAGGACCTTTGGAGGTCAACAAGTTCGGGGGAGAAATAGTTCTGCAGGATCTCGAGAGGCTTCTTCTGGAAGAAAGCTCATAGTTTGTGTTCTGTCAACATGTGTTCAGTGTTCGCTGAAGCTAATTAATGACGTTTTTGCGCCTGGTTTTAATACCTGGATCATCTGACGGAAATTCTGTGATGGACAAAATAAAGGTAAAGGACACAACTGCCTTTCCAGTCAGAGTTTATGGAGTCGTTTATTTTTTAAAACGGATATTAGAAAAAGATTACGACACCTGTGACAAGTGTATCGTGATGCAATGGATCATGATATCGATATTATATCGCCATATCCACCAGTTTTGGATTGAACTCTCAATATACTGCATTCTAAAAATATTAATGTTTTTTTCTTCATATAATTTTTTTCCCAGCATGCTTCTGTTGAGGCCGAGCGTCCGGATGTATGATTGGTCAAAAAGATTATTTGAAAGCCGTGTGCCTTTTGTTTTTAGTACAAAGAGCATCCAGTGTTGCAGAGACGACTTTGATCTACCGAGGGTGCCAATAATTCTGAAGCCGACTGTGTATGCATGTATTTTGTTTTTCCTTGATTTGTATTCTTTCACTCTGAGTGTCTTAACTGAAAAACAGATGACTGTCAATGACTTGCTGCACATTGTCATGCTTCCTGATTCTTTGTGTGTGTGTGTGTGTGTGTGTGTGTGTGTTCAACCACAAAGCTTCCTGAGTTAAGATGCAACGATTCACACGAAAGAAGTGAGAATCTGTCTAATTAAATTGGTTTCTTCATTTTTAAGCTCTTGGTTCATTACATCACCTCAGGATGGTGAGACCGTGTGGTCGAAAAGGCAGGATGACGTTTCATTTGCGTCTCTCTCTCTCGCACGCAAGCACGCAGAGCTGCGTTTTCTCCAGCGTGACCCTTCAGCTTCTGTGACATGTTTGGTTTTGCTGAGTTTATCCTGGACTGTGGGATCATCTGGACATCATTAACGTTGGCATGAGCCATTATTAAACAAACGTCCCAGCAGTCACTCGCGATCTGCTCACGTTCACGTCCAACTTTCCCTCCCAGCAGATCCGTTTGGACCGGACTCGAGCTGCCGTGTCGCGTTACCGAGTGGTGTTTAGGACGATGTTTTCCGAGCGCTCGTCCTCCTGTTCCTCTGTCGCCCAGGATTCAGTGCTCGTCTTGTTCCCGACTCCCCTGAGGAGGAGGTGGAGCTGGGTGAGGATTCAGCACTGGCTCTGAGGAGTGATGGTGAACGTTGGTGCTCAGTGGAGTAACTCGTGGAGAGAGAGGGGGAACGCCACGGGACTGAGGGACGAGACAAGTCCATCAACCCTGACCTGTTCAGGGGAGTCAGGATTAGAGATATTAAGAAAATCTGTGAAAGAAGTCTTTTTTTCTTTTTCTGCCTCCGCCACCGTAAGGTGCAGGAGGCATTATGTTTTCAGGTTGCCCGTCCGTCCGTCCGTGCGTGCATCCATCCCGAAACCTTGTGAACGCAATATCTCAAAGACTAATGAAAGGAATTTCACCAAACTTTCACCATTTGTGTGCTGTAGGACACATGAACTGATTAGATTTTGAGATAAAAAGGTCTAAGGTCAAGGTCACTGTGAGGTCAAATGTTTGTCCGAGAACCTTGTGAACACACTATCTCCAAGGCTAATCGAAGGAATTTCACCAAACTTTCACCATTTGGCCATTTGGGGACAAAGATGAACTGATTAGATTTTGAGGTTAAAGGAAAAGGCGACTTTTGTACAGTGTGTGTAATAGGAGAAAAACATGTACGTAATCAATTCCGTTAATTATTTCCATTATATATCGAACATGGAAAAAAAACTTTTAACTTTGAAATCATGAATTGACACAGACGAGTCGAAGTTGGAGGAGGCAGCCATTTTGAGATTGTGGGCAACTATAAACCAATCAGAATCTTTCGTTAATGCGCCTCGCTCTGATCTGTGACGTCACTGGGCCCATGAAAACAGTGTTTACAGACAGATCACTGTGATTAGGAGTCCCGGCGGGTGGCTTGTATTCGATTCGTTTATATCCCGACCTTGTCAGCTGTCAGATTTATGTTCATGGACCCGGTAAGCTGGTAAATAATATTTATTTATTTTTTTCTTTACCAAATTCTAACAGAAAACGAGAGCGCCCGAAAGGGAAAACCGAGCCGAGCCGCTTCACGCATGCGCAGTAGGCTTGGTAGGACAAATCCAAATAGGAGTCATTCGGGATTCAGCCATGTTTTTGCTCCGTGTTTTTACTCGACCAAAGTTCTACAGTATTATGAGCTTTAAGTTGCATAAATAAAACCATTTGGTGAAACTTTGAAGAAGCGATTGTACTGGTTTTTTACCTTCTTACCATGAAGCACTGAAGAGTTCTTTTCAGTGGTGGGCCGCATGACGTCACGCAGTAGATCAATATGGCGGAACGCATCTTCGCTGAGCTCAGCGCAAGCCCATATTATTAAAAGTGAAAAGATACTGTTATGCGGGCTGTTCTTTCTCTATAAATTCCATGATCGATTACTTGTATATTTATCTATTTGTGGTGATTTTGTACAAAAGTTGCCTTTTCCTTTAAAAGGTCACAGGTCAAGATTACTGTGAGGTCGAATGCCCATCCCCAAATCGCAACTTTAATAAGGCGTGTAGTCTACCAGGCGGAGGCGTCCCCATCGATGCCGTTGGCGTCGAGTTCTATCTAGTTTGTTTGTTTTTTCTTGTTCTTTTTTCTTTCTTTTTTTCTTGTTCTCCTTTCCTCGTTTTCTTTTTCTTTTTCCTTTCTTTCTTTCTTTCTTTCTTTTTCGTCTTTTTCCTCTTTTTCTTTTCCTCTTTTCTGTTTTCATTCTCCTTTCTTTCTTTCTTTCTTTCTTTCTTTCTTTCTTTCTTTTTCGTCTTTTTCCTCTTTTTCTTTTCCTCTTTTCTGTTTTCATTCTCCTTTCTTTCTTTCTTTCTTTTTTTCGTCTTTTTCCTCTTTTTCTTTTCCTCTTTTCTGTTTTCATTCTCATTTCTTTCTTTCTTTCTTTCTTTCTTTCTTTCTTTCTCTCTCGTGGTGTTTTTCTCATTTTCTTTTTCTTGTTCTCCTCTTTTTTCTTTCTTTCCTCTTTTGTTCATTCGTTCTTTCTTTTTCGTCTTTTCCTTTTTTCTTTCTTTTCTTTTTTCTTTTCCTCTTGTCTGTTCATTCTCATTTTCTTTCTTTCTTTCTTTCTTTCTTTCTTTCTTTCTTTCTTTCTTTCTTTCTTTCTTTCTTTTTTCTGTTTTCTTTCTTTCTTTCTTTCTTTCTTTCTTTCTTTCTTTCTTTCTTTTTCGTCTTTTTCCTCTTTTTCTTTTCCTCTTTTCTGTTTTCATTCTCCTTTCTTTCTTTCTTTCTTTCTTTCTTTCTTTCTTTCTTTCTTTCTTTCTTTTTCGTCTTTTTCCTCTTTTTCTTTTCCTCTTTTCTGTTTTCATTCTCCTTTCTTTCTTTCTTTCTTTCTTTCTTTCTTTCTTTCTTTCTTTCTTTCTTTCTTTTTCGTCTTTTTCCTCTTTTTCTTTTCCTCTTTTCTGTTTTCATTCTCCTTTCTTTCTTTCTTTCTTTTTTTCGTCTTTTTCCTCTTTTTCTTTTCCTCTTTTCTGTTTTCATTCTCATTTCTTTCTTTCTTTCTTTCTTTCTCTCTCGTGGTGTTTTTCTCATTTTCTTTTTCTTGTTCTCCTCTTTTTTCTTTCTTTCCTCTTTTGTTCATTCGTTCTTTCTTTTTCGTCTTTTCCTTTTTTCTTTCTTTTCTTTTTTCTTTTCCTCTTGTCTGTTCATTCTCATTTTCTTTCTTTCTTTCTTTCTTTCTTTCTTTTTTCTGTTTTCTTTCTTTCTTTCTTTCTTTCTTTCTTTCTTTCTTTCCCTCTTTTTTCTGTTTTCATTCTCATTTCTTTCTTTTCCTCTTTCGTTCATTCGTTCTTTCTTTTTCGTCTTTTTCGTCTTTTTTCTTTTCCTCTTTTTCGTCTTTGTTTTCATTCTCATTTTCTTTCTTTTCCATCCACCCACTCACTCTCTCTTGCCAACGTTTTGGATTAAATACGGAACGTGAGCTGCTTCTCTGTCGCCAACTTCATAATTTGCCTGTGTTTAAGTTAGTAATGAAAGAAAGAAGGGGAAAAAGGGGAAAAAATGTCTAAAATGAAATTATTTATCAAATAGAAATTTATCTCGAAAAAAATCACATTGAATCAGCTGTGAGTTTGTAAATGTGAGTAAAGCATGAAAAACTTATAGAACTGATAGATCCTGTGATCTCAGTGTACTGTGTGCTGACATCATTTCTTATAAATATTCTACTGTGGTGACGTTCAGGCCGAAGAGTCACTCTAATACTGGGTGATGGAGTAGTTCTAAGATTGTAATGCTTTATTTTTTTGAGTAGCCGTCATAATAATAATAATAATAATAATAATGCTGCCCCATTTTTTGTTTGTTATTGTTCAATGTAAAAATGCCCATGATGTAATGGATGAACAGGCAGTTTTGACCATAAATTGTAGTTTAAGTCTCTGCTGTAGATCTTCATATTTCTCCGGTTCATCATGTTTAAAGCGTAAGCATGCGGATTTGAGAGAGCTCGCCCTCCTCACCCACAGCGTTTTATAGATCAAGGACTTTAGTTAGTATCTGTAGTCTGACTGTGTTTTTCTTTCATATGGGATTGAATCCAGAACGGAGCCTGAACTACAGAGTTCAATTAAATCCTTTTTTTTTTTTAAAAGACAAAAAATAAAGCAACATGTTGGCGCAAGTGAAGCTGCGTGGGAGGAGGAAATGAGGGGGAACCTCCATGCAGTCAGTGAAGGCAGGGCGAGTGTGTAAATGCATCGTGCTTTATTTTGGGCAAAACATGAATCATAATCCATAGTTCGGGTCAGAACAGCAGTGTTAAACCACAGGATAATCCATCCTCAGAAAACTGGAAAACCAAAACCAGGAAAGACAAACACATCAGACAAAAGTCAAACATGGCTGAAGCTTGGGTGATTGAATACACAGTGGTGCTCGAAAGTTTGTGAACCCTTTAGAACTTTTTAATGTTTCTGCATAAATATGAGCTAAAACATTGGATTTTCACGCAAGTCCTGAAAGTAGATAAAGAGAACCTGATTAAACAAATGAGACAAAAATATTATACTTGGTCAGTTATTTATTGAGGGCAATGCTCCAATATTACTCGTCAGTGAGTGGCAAAAGTATGTGAACCTCCAGGATTAGCGTTAATTTAAAGGTCAAAGTGTTTGCTCAGTTTTATTTAATTAACAAACGGCACAAGTCTGATCTTCACAACGCATGTTTGTGGAGATTCCCGAGGACCTCAGAAAAAGGTGTTGAAGCTCATCTTCCGGGAAAAGATCACAAAGCAATCTCTAAAGAGTTTGAACTCCATCAATCTATAATCAGACAGATTAAGGAAACTTAAGATCACTGTTACCCCAACCCCAGGAGTGTTCAACCAACAAAGATCACACAAAGAGTAAGGTGCGTCATAGTCTGTGAGGTCTCAAAGGAACCCAAGGTAACTTCTAAGCAGCTAAAGGCTTCTCTCTCTCTCACACACACACATTGGCTGATGTTAAATGTTCCTGAGTCCACCATCAGGAGAACACTGAACATCACTGGTGTGCATGGCAGGGCTGCAAGGGGAAAGCTACTGCTCTCTAAAAAGAACATTGCTGCCCGAATACAGTTTGCTGAAGATCATGTGGACAAACCAGAAGACGATTGGAAAAATTATGTGGATGGATGAGACCAAAATAAAACTTTCTGGTGTAAAGGAGAAGCGTTATGTTTGGAGAAAGGAAAATGCTGCATTCCAGCATAAGAACCTTATCCCATCTGTGAAACATGGTGGTGGTAGTACAGTATCATGATTTGGACCCGTTTTGCTCCATCTAGGCCAGGATGACTTGCCGTCATTGGTGAAACAATGAATTGTGAACTCTTTCAGCAAATTCAAAAGGTAAAAGTCAGGACATCTGTCCGTGAACTGAATCTCAAGAGAAAGTGGGTCATGCAGCAAGGGAATGAGCCCAAGCACACAAGTCGTTCTACTAAAGAATGGTTTAAGAAGAATAAAGCGAGTGGTTTGGAATGGCCAAGTCAAAGCGCTGACCTTAATCCAATCAAAATCTTGTGTGGGCAGTTCATTTGAGGAAACCCACCAACATCCAAGAGTTGAAGCTGCTCTGTACACAGGACTGGGCTGAAATTCCTTCAAATTGATGTCCAGGATCCGATCAACAGTTACCACAAACGTTTAGTTGTAGTTATTGCTTCCCAAAGGGGTCATGCCAGTATTATGCAATAAAAGTCCAAGTCTCATTTTGTTTTGATTAGGTTCTCGTCATGTACTTTTCGGACTTGTGTGAGAATCTGCTTATTTGTGTAGAAATATAGAAACTTTGAAAGGGTTCACAAACTTTTAAACACTGCTGTATGCATGAGAAGACTTTGCAAAGGTACTATGACAGAAATGGGTACAAATGGACAAATGAATCAAGAATGATGCACACAACAGGTGAACACAATAGGATAACAAGCCAAGGACCAGACTCGAAAAGCACGTGAAATCACGGGAACTCAAAACAACACATGAAAGCGTACAGTAACTTGCTCCAGTCGGCACTGATGGGACAGGATTTGTGACGCAGGTTATGCTTTGCTTGGACGGCCCTCAGGTACGTCCAACGAATCGAGTCAACTTGCTCAGGCTGATCACAATCGGTTCATCTGTCATTTTGTTGCCTTTGTGCGGTACTTCGTCAACGATGTTTTCACATACAAGCTTGTTCCTGATTTTGGAAGAGGCGCCCGTCATGCACGCTAATTATTCCGACGAGTAAAATCCGATCGATGTGGTGCAGCAGCTGGAGGAATTCAAAATGACTGGTAGTGGTGGTGTGCTTTGTAGGGTTGGGCGGTATCCAAATTTTGATACCTTTAAACTGTCTCTGTGTTTTCCCGGGGTATACAGTATTACCGAGAAAAAAAAATATTTTGTTTCGGCCTACTGTGTAACGTGCGCCTATACCGGCGGACCTTGTCCAGACCTGCGCCTATGCCTCAAATGTACTATTTAAAAGCAGCATAGCGAATTGTGTGCATTGTGGTATGGATTAAGCAGCAAAGCGAATTTTGTGCATTGATGAATGGATTAAGAGATATTTCAAAGCATCACGCAACTCTTCCTTCATCTTGAAAATAGCATTCAACTGTCGTTTACACATGTCTGCGTTGAAACGCCATTTGCAGCACTATTTCACCTACTCCATCAAAAAAAGTACACGATGAGCAGGATCATACCCTTTCAAGCATGGGAAATAAAAAAAGAAAAGAAAAAGAATCCAAGTCCGTTTAGACTGCGCGATAAACCATATTCTTCAGCGCAAATGAGGCGAACCTAATTCAAATGCGTGATAGCTGCACAAGGCAAAATCATATGGGCCCACGTCATGCCATGGCGGGGAAATTAATCATCAAATGGCCTTACCTTGCTTAAAACGTTGTCTTGATCACATAACTCCTTACAATTATTCCACTTAAATCCATACGGTTTAACACACCCAACAAAGATAGCAAGCGCATTGCTAATTCCCACCAGAAACCTAACGGTTTACGCTACGATGTTTTCTTCCGTTTCTTCAGTAGATGACATTTCAAACGTTTATTACCCACATCCCAAATGTCATACGTTATATTATTTTACCTTGTTGTTACTCATGTAACCTACTCAAAACACAACTCATTGGAGAGATCTCATGGAAGTGGAGTACCCCAGGCTATGGTGTGCCTTAGGGGACATATTAGATTTTTTTGATTTTTCTTCTTACATACTTTACACACAGCTTCATCTGTGTTTGCTGGCTCTCCCTTTTCGTTTGGTTTGAAACCAAAATACTGCCACACTGCTGATGTTGGATTTTTTTTTTTTTGCCACTAACTCGTTATCTTGACTTGCCATCTTTCAACCGCGGTCTCAGTCTCTTGCGAAGCTTTCTGTCAGACTCCAAATGTCACGCAGGGTTGCCATGGTAACGACATAAACAACCCTGCACGCGATGAAAACTTCTTTAGGAAATTGATAGAATTAGTGAAAATACGATCACAGTTATTCGAGATGATCTTCAATTTATTATTTTATATTATGACCTCATGTACTCCATATTTATTTAGATATTATATATTTTTTTTAAAATGACGGTAATGAGACCGATACCGTTGGTACTTTTGGATACCTCGGGATACCTTCTTACCGTAATACCGCCCAACCCTAGTGCTTTGATTTTATTTATTTTTGAAAATCTTTCTTTTGTAAAAGTCAAGACTGAGTAAGGGCTATTGGTTCATCCACATTTAGTCAGATACATCTCAAATGTGAGCATTCTTTTAAAGCCCTAAATGAGGAATGGGACCCTTTACAGCTTGTTTATACGATGCATAAATGACCCCATGTTTCTGCAAGCACATACTATGAATTTTGGCATTAGTGCAGGATTTTGTGACTCGATGGATTCTTTTCTCAAGCGACCGGCTCAAATAACAGGGCGTGTTCTCCTCAAGGCCTCTCTGTATTCTATTCTGAGGAGACGGATCAATTCGCTTGTTTCCACCATTCCCATCCACCAACTTTCATCTGCTGACTGTGCAGCTTGGTTAGAAAGTAGTTGGGGGGGGCGTTGAGTTTAAGTTCAACCAGCTCTGTACTGTTTACCTTCTTTCATGCTGGATCAAGTCCCTGCTCCTGGCTGCCTGTTTGTTAAAAATCTGCTGAGTTTTGATAAGGAGGACTGATAAGGACTGCTGAGCTCGACACCTCCCTGTATTGTAACTGCAGCAGAATTCGGTTCAAGAAGTCAAGGAGAAATTTATTCGGACGCAGTGGTCTTCATAAGTGTCATGAAGTGAATGACTTTCCAGAATTGCTAAAAAAAAAAACATCGAATCGAATGACTCGCCCGAAATCCGTCCTCTGAGTAGTGACCCCAAAATAAAAAATAAAACAGGACAGCTTAGTGTCAACAGGGGGAAAAAAGAAGAACTTCTGTACCGTTCGTTGATAGGCAAATGTTTGCTTGAGATCAATCAACATGTAGAAATACATCGCTCATATCAATTTTCAGGATGCGTGATGTCGGCACTCCTCTTGAACCTTGCCGTTGATTGGGTAATACGCCAAGCAACAGAAAATCAAACCAGAGGCGTACGATGGACCCTCTTCTCATCTCTGGAAGACTTGGAGTTTCCTGATGACCTGGCATTATTGTCCCATTCACACCAGCATATGCGAGTCAAAAAACATCTTGCCACCTCAGTCAGTTTGCTCAGCAGATAGGGCTAAAGATCAGCTGGAAGAAATCCAATGTAACGACTCTCAATACTCCAAACCCCTCACCAATCCAGGTGAATGGAGAAGACTTGCCAACAGAAGACTTGAGCTATTTTGGAAGCATTGTCATGAACGATGGAGGTGCAGGCAAAGACCTCAAGAATCGACTCTGTAAAGCTAGACTTGCCTTCCAAATGCTCAAAAATGGCTTGAGGTCCCAGCAATACAGCATTGAAACCAAACTCAAGTTATACCAGAGTTGTCCTTTCCCCACTTTTACCCGATCCAGCATGACAGCGCACCTGTGCACAAAGCAACCTCCAGGAAATCATGGTGTATCAGTGTTGGAGTGGAAGAGCTTGAGTGTCCTGCACAGAACCCTGACTGACTTTAACCCCACTGAACAACTTTAAGGATGAATTGGAAAACCAACTGCACCCCAGACCTCCTCACCCAACATGAGTGCCTGATCTCAGGAATCCGCTTATAACTGAATGAACACCCATACCCACAGTCATGCCGAAGGTTTGGCTTCGAAGAGCTTCCGAAGAATCCTGAGAATGTTCTGGCCAAGCAAGATTTTGAATGAAGAACTGCTGCGTAAATGCAAACACGGAAGCCATTCTTTTGATAAGGACGTGGAAATGACTAGGGCATGGCCTCGGAAGAGAACAGGATAACATGGCAAGGATAGCCCGACATCGGACACCTAAAGGTAAAAGGAAGCGTGGCGCGTTGAACGCCTGGCGGAGAAGAATCAAGGGAGAGTTAAAGACTTGACACACATGGGGTACCATCCAGTGGCTGGTCCAGAACAGAAAAGAGTGGAAGAATTTCATTGCTGCCCTACATGCCAGTTGGCATAGTGAATGTTAACTAATTAGATCATCAGTGTTCGCTGCCCAAGATGATCATTGCTTAGGCTACAATCATACTGTCTCGTATCTTGCCACGTAAGCGGCATGCGAGTCAAACGGCAAGAAATGAGGCGGATTTTGTCCAAAATTAAAGTTCTGTGACGTACATGGTGTATCTGGGGTTTGTATGGGGTTCAAGGGACGTAAAGTTGTGGCGTAACGGTTTCATTCTTGTGATGTTGCTGCTGTGTACCTGCGGCGTTCACAGGTGGGTATAAAAGGGGGCCCCCACACTGCATTCGTTACCATTAGTCACAGTCAAGAACTCATCATACCAGCGAAGAAGTCAGGACCCAAGAAGGGCAAGGGAAGAGGGAAGACATCAGCCACATCCACTGAGCCAGAAGCCCAGTCTATTAAAGCGTTCGCACGGCGTAATAGGTGTTCGAGCAACGTTCCCGCTGTTTTTACGGCGTACACATAACGTATGTGTGACGTATCAAAGCTGCCATGTGCTGCTGTGACGTTCCTTTCTTACTGCCATGTATCCTGATGCGCCGTACATACGCAAGGCTGGAACGCCAATGTATGAACCAAGCATAACAAAACCCCCCTCAAATGCACGGAGGTTGAAAATGATGTAATTCCATCCGGGGTTACATCTGCGGTAAGTGAAATGCATCATTACTATCCCAACCGACTAACTTTTGTTACACATGAAGGCTGAAGAACGTGAGTCTGAGCATGATGCTGTAAAAATTTCATGGCCCAACACCTCTACTAACAAGTAATGGAAATCCCAAACTCTTCCATAAATATGGAAACGAAGCTCAACTTTATGCAAATGGTTGACCAGAAACGGTTAGACTTGCTCTTGACACCTCTTAATTTGTTAAACAAATTCATAGAGATGTAGGAGTGAACCACCATTTGTTGAGAGGAAAGGTGGTATGAGGGCAGCTTGCAAAGTGACGTCATGCCGAGAAGTGTAAATGTTTGTTAATCATTATTGCAACATTAGTCAGTGCAATACTGATAATCCAGGAAGCTGCAAAATGCAAACGAGTCTGTAACAAAACACAATGTCGTTTTGTTTCAAGTTTCATTTGTCCTCTCTGACCATCTGAGAAGTTCCAGATCTGTTTTCTGGTCTGTGATGAATAGGTGTATTCATGTGATCTAATTAGGAATATCAGGTTATGGTGAAAGCTTCACTATGTAAGATTTCAGGTCTTTAAAAATGCTCTTGTAAGGTACATTTATATGGTCAAAAGTATGTGAACACCTGACCATCACACCCATGTGTGGCTCTTGGCCATAAAATTGCATTGGATGTCTTTGTATACTTTAGCATTGCAGCTTCCCTTCACTGGAACGAAGAGGCCCAAACCCGTTCCACCATGACCATGCACCTGTGCACAAAGCAAGCTCCAGGAAATCATGGTGTTGCAGTGGAAGAACTGGAGTGTCCTGCACAGACCCCTGACTGAACTCAATCCCACTGAAGACCTTTGGGATGACCTGGAAAACCAACTGGACCCCAGACTTCCTTACCCAACACGAGTGCCTGATCTTTAGTAGCTGAAGAAAACATTCCTACAGCCACACCCCAAAATCTAGTGGAAAGCCTTCCCAGAAGAGTGGTGGGACCATGGCCACGATTTTGGGAAGGGTGTGATGGTCAGGTGTCCACGTACTTTGGCTATACGTTATAGAATTCTCACAAACCACATAATGCACACCATGTTAAGTATCGAAATACAGTAGTGGTGTTGTAGAATGGAGTTCGAGATAACATTTGTGACTCATGGCTGCTCAGTAGTTTCTTCTGTAATAATTGTGCACATCGACATGACTGTGATTGACGGCTACTGAGCACCAGAAGAAAGAGCAAATCGTCAAGAGCTTGTCTTTTTTTTTTCCAAGAATCAACCTTTTGGCTCTTTCTGTAACTGTCTGATCCAGCAACAGCGCTTTTGCATTGCTGATGCTAATAACTGTGATCAAATCCAGGTCCTGAGTGGTTGGTTATCCATGACCAGGAGCCCATGAGAGCAAACTTGACCATAATTGCTATTAATCACGGCAGCGCTGTGTCCGATCATCGGTGTCTGAGAGGTCATGTATGCATACTTGCCAACCCCCAGAGAATTAAAAATGGTAGTTGAGGTTGTGTGGCATAGTTGTGCCCTTTTGTGGGGGTCTGGGCAGATGCTCCCCTGGAAAATTTTGGAAAAAAGCAATGTAAAATGGTGCATACACCTGTATTCTGAGTGCCATATTTGAAGAACGTTGATTGAGAAATCAGACCGGTGTACTTTACAAAATTCTTGCCTCTTACTTGGCTGGATGATCCGACAACCAAGCCGTCTTGAACTTGTCAGTGCGAATCTTTTTTTGCTTTGGAGTTTTTATTGCTCGTGATCACCAGTGTGTTTTTGGTTTTTTTACACATATTGGTACAATTTGTTCTGTGACTTCTCCGTTGCTGATTGATGAGAACCATAACGAGAACCAATGGAATGGTGCCATAGTCATACAATTTAGATTCAACATCATTATCATGCCATTCCATTGGCTCTTTGCTTCATGTAATATGACGGTTTGAAGCTATATCCTTGTATCCCCTGTGCCGAAAACAGCTGACGCGAGCTCAGAAGATCAAATCCAGCAGTGTTCACTGATTATTTTGTCATGTCGTCGTTTTTCGAACTAAAAGCACCAGGTATTCACCTGTCAGAAGAGGTAGACTATTGCATGAATCGGTAGAGTTGGCAAGTAGATGGAAGAGGGCAGATTGCGGTTTCCACCAAGTGTGTTGCATCATGTGTGTGAGACACGGTGAACTGTTTGGTTGGCTGGAGGAAGTGTGTGATGGTCTTCACCCTCTACGGTTGGTAGCTGACGTGCTGCTGATTGGGACTTGGCCAAAGGCCCCCCGCCCCCCCCCCCCCCCAATACTGAAAGAGCTCTTCATTTAACATTGGCGATGTAGTAGGCTTGGGAAGAATTATGATAGTATCTCAAATCGCTAACAGATTTCATCAATCGCGATGGCTGTCAAGTTGGACGATTAAAATGTCTGTCGGAAACTGGTGTCTGAAGCTTTAAGATGTTCAACAATAAAGTGTACTGTATCTCACGAGAACATTTAATGGTTATTCCACAAACTCGAGTCGTACATGAGCTGCTAGCCGACGAGGAGCGTAGCACCGAATTTGCTATAAACCCTGCATGAGTGGAATAATTGTGGATAGAATAAAAACATTCACTGGATTTTGAGAAATGGAGCACTTTTTTTTTTTTTTTTTGCAAATTCGAGAGACTTTTTATCCAAAACGTCTGACGCAATAATTTCTGCTTGGAATGTAAACAAACTGGCGAAATAACGGTAGCAATTTGTGAAAAATGCTGTCATAATAATTCTTGAAAAATAAAAAGATATGTTCTTCCTGTCATACTTTTTATTCCATTTTTGGGGGGGGGGTTGTTTTCGAATTAAGTTTTTATTTCATCCTCGGTTGATTCAGTAACACGCTCCGCCATTTTTATTTTTCTCTACTCACGGTATATGAGCTGATATCCTAGTAGTAGAGTAGCCAATCAGAATGTTTGCGATTTGCTCATCCAGTGACGGGCTAGAATAATTTCCTTTTTACCCGTGTTGTAGTCCAACATGAACCTTCATCACCAATGTTGTTTCTCTGATGCATCTTGGCTTCCATTTTCCGTGCTGTAGGGATGATTTGCCGCGATCGTGAAAAAAAAAAAATGCAGAAATCACGGAATCGCTCGTCTGCAACGGAAAACAGGTTTTTGTCGGTATCTAGTTTCAAAACCTGAGAAATTCAATCCGTGCAGCAATACAGCGAGGTGTGGTATGGGATTCAACTAGCCCGGCTGGCTAGTTGAAAACTAAAAAAATATATATATGAAGTGAAGATTCAGACACACCATCAACTAAAGCCGCCACATATTAAGCGCGTGCCGTGTCTGCGTTAATCGATGTGTTTATCGGCAGGACGGAAACTACCGAAGAATTCCGAATCATACCGTGTACGAGTCAGGCTGTCGTTTTTTTCACTACTGCGCATGCATATAACGCATCTCTTTGAATA
This sequence comes from Neoarius graeffei, assembly GCF_027579695.1. Taxonomy (NCBI): domain Eukaryota; kingdom Metazoa; phylum Chordata; class Actinopteri; order Siluriformes; family Ariidae; genus Neoarius; species Neoarius graeffei. The sequence goes on from NC_083575.1 coordinate 86,693,874, forward strand.
TCGCGGTAATCACGTTATCAAATTCAATAGATGTGGCCACATTATCGCCCATTTAAACACGTGTTTTTGTTGTTTAAATCTACATCTGCCAAAGCTACGTTGCGATGTGGAATTTTCGGAAAGGTGTACAGAAACCGCCAGAGATGGGGACAAAGCGACCTCGGTCTGAAGAGGAGAAAAAGGCCACCGATAAAGCGTGCGAGAAGGAGAAACGACAAAGGACTTATAAGGAAACGTGGGAGCAGGGTAGGCCTCGGCTGCGATACGATTTTTATGGAATAATAAATTTTTTTCAAGTTGATTCCTAGTCAATATGAAGCTCCTAATGCTTTCTCTCTCATAAATGGTTAAATACAGAAAGCATGTTGGACATATTTTGGGTGCTATAGTCATGATCGTAAGTATATTTGTTTTCAATACTCGTACACCAACACTACGTTCAGACTGCAACCTGAAACGACCCATATCCGATTTGTTGTGAAATCCAATTTTTTTGTTAGGCCAGTCACATTTACCAATTTTGAGACTTGTATGCGATCTCCAATATGAACGGAAAATGACCCAAAAGTGTCCCGCATGCGCAAATTGACACGTAATAAGCACATCTACGTAATGCGTAAACAAAAAAAAGCGCACTCTTCAAGTTTGCAAGTAAAGCATGGAGATGAGGCGAGACCTGGCGATGTGGTTTTTGTGGCGGCGGCGGAACTCGCACAATAATCTGATTAATGTGGGCAGCAGACTAATGAGACCGAAGGTGTCTGTTCTGGAAATTTCCAGTAATTTATCTTATCTTGTAATACAGGATGGTTTAACATCCAGGTCCCTACCAAATCCACCATTAGCTTGCTCAATTCTATAAAAGTCTATTTAAATTCTGAAAACTGTACAAATGTTGTTTTCCACCAAAGAGGCGGGATTAGCCAACGCAGAATAGTGACGTTTGTCTCTTGTTGATGATGTGTAGGTCGCATGAATGCGACCTGTCCGGTCAGACTGCAGTTGCGTGTGAAAATAACGGATATGCATCGGATTTAGGACCACATATCCAAGCGGCCTGGGTCGCATGTGAAAAAATCGGATCTGTGTCGTTCAGATTGTCAATAACAAATCGGATACAGGTCGCATACGGGCAAAAAAATCGGATATGGGTCGTTTCAGGGTGCCGTCTGAACGTAGTCCAAGTTTCCAAGTTTTCCAATATATTATTATTTGTTGATATTATATTATGGTGCGGGCGGCACGGTGGTGTAGTGGTTAGCGCTGTCGCCTCACAGCAAGAAGGTCCGGGTTCGAGCCCCGTGGCCGGCGAGGGCCTTTCTGTGTGGAGTTTGCATGTTCTCCCCGTGTCCGCGTGGGTTTCCTCCGGGTGCTCCGGTTTCCCCCACAGTCCAAAGACATGCAGGTTAGGTTAACTGGTGACTCTAAATTGAGCGTAGGTGTGAACGTGAGTGTGAATGGTTGTCTGTGTCTATGTGTCAGCCCTGTGATGACCTGGCGACTTGTCCAGGGTGTACCCCGCCTTTCACCCGTAGTCAGCTGGGATAGGCTCCAGCTTGCCTGCGACCCTGTAGAACAGGATAAAGCGGCTAGAGATAATGAAATGAGACTAGTAAAGCCTAGGTCACAACCAGACGTACGATTTTTTTGGCCCTGCGATTCCCAAATCGCTGCGTTTTTTTTGTTCGTGGAGAAAGATGCACGTTGGCCGTAAGTTTGTCTTGCAACCTGAAAAAACGTAAGCGCCCGTAGAGTTTGTTTGACATGACAAAGAACCTCTGCGGCCGGTCTACGGCTCGAAAATCAGCACGTCACACATGCGCCCTCTGTGCGTTTCTTGCGTTTTTTGCACGTAGACCGGCCGTAGGAGCACGTACGACCGGTTGTGACCAAGGCTATACTTTGGAAGGTAACTAGTCCGGCTGGCTGGTGGAAAAAATGTATGAATTTCTAGGCCTGTTGTAAAACTATAAACATCCCGCCATGTTGTAAATGACATTCGGGCTTATGGTCAGTGTGTACACTGATTGGATTTATAGGGAATAATAAGCAGGAACACCTCAGCCCAGAAAATATAAAGCAGCTCACAATATTGATGTGCAATGATTATGATATTGAGGCTCGGTTTGGGTGAATCCTGCTGAAGCGGGCTTCCGTCCATTTCTTCGTCAGTTATTACCTCATCCGGCTGACAGGTGATAAGTTTATGCCATCATGTGTTGTCCGTCGGTCATCATCCACGTTTCACAAAAATGGCTGCTTCTCTCTCAATTCTTAACTGATGTTTATCCTTTTTGGCAGGAAGGTAGGTCTGCCTGGGGTGCATATCGATGGCTTCTACCCATAATTGCAATTAATAACGAAGATATGGAGTAATTAGTTAATCTGTAATGAGCAGTTTCCACACACATCACATCATGTCCCTCAATTCTTTACCGATTTTTGATTCTTTCTGGCAGGAAGGTAGGGGTACCTAGGGTGCAAAGAACTTCTACCCAGATTTGCTTCATTACAATGATTAATGAAGTTACGGACTAATTAAGCCTTAATGAGCGAGCAATTCAACAAAATCTGCTTCTTATCGGTCAGTTCCTCGCCGTTTTGGATTCTTTCTGGCAAATAGGTCAGTACTCCTAGGGTGGATATCGCTTGTATATACACTATATTGCCAAAAGTATTTGCTCACCCATCCAAATTATCGGAATCAGGTGTTCCAATCACTTCCATGGCCACAGGTGTATAAAATCAAGCACCTAGGCATGCAGACTGTTTTTACAGTTTGGAGCTGGCCCCTTCCTCTTCCAACATGACTGTGCACCAGTGCACAAAGCAAGGTCCATAAAGACATGGATGACAGAGTCTGGTGTGGATGAACTTGACTGGCCTGCACAGAGTCCTGACCTCAACCCGATAGAACCCCTTTGGGATGAATTAGAGCGGAGACTGAGAGCCAGGCCTTCTCGTCCAACATCAGTGTGTGACCTCACAAATGCGCTTCTGGAAGAATGGTCAAAAACTCCCATAAACACACTCCTAAACCGGCGGCACGGTGGTGGAGTGGTTAGCGCTGTCGCCTCACAGCAAGAAGGTCCAGGTTCGAGCCCCGTGGCCGGCGAGGGCCTTTCTGTGCAGAGTTTGCATGTTCTCCCCGTGTCCGCGTGGGTTTCCTCCGGGTGCTCCGGTTTCCCCCACAGTCCAAAGACATGCAGGTTAGGTTAACTGGTGAGACTAAATTGACCGTGAGTGTGAATGGTTGTCTGTCTATTGCCGCTTTTCCATTACCAACGCGGCTGAGTCGGGCTGAGCCGTGCCGTGCTGAGTCGAGCTGAGCGGGGCTGTTGGAGTTGCATTTCGACTACAACCGCGCTGAACCGTGCTGGCTGGAAGTGGGTGGACACACTGGGTGGAGTTAGCGAAAGTGGGTGGATGTCACGTGATGTCGTTAGGCGGCGCAAACAGTGACATCAGTGAGCTTTTAAGCGGTAGTCTCACGACCCGGATAGTAAACAATAAACATGGAGGACATGGAGTCGTTAGTGTTGCTGGTCTTGGTGCTGTGGCTTGTTGTCACCGACAACGCCAACAGATACTGGCGAGAGCGTATAGATGAGGCGAGGCGCATAAGGCTTCAGAAATTCTCTTAATTCGTAATTCTTCTTCCGGGTTTACGGTGTTTACAGATCCCAGCGTGCTCGCGGGGCGTGTGTGGGCGTGTGAGGACACTCCTCCTCACCAATCAGTGCACAGGGGAGTGTCTGCTCACACCCCCAGCCCCACTCGGCTCGGTTTGGCTCGCTTCAGCCCTACTCCAAAACCGTGCGAGTTTTGGGTGCTGAGTAAGGCTGAAGCGAGCTGAGTCGCGCCGCTCTGAGGTAGTCGAAACACGAGCCGTGTCGGGCTGAAGTGAGCTGAAAAAGGGTAGTGGAAAAGGGCCGTAAGTGTCAGCCCTGTGATGACCTGGCGACTTGTCCAGGGTGTACCCCGCCTTTCGCCCGTAGTCAGCTGGGATAGGCTCCAGCTTGCCTGCGACCCTGTAGAGCAGGATAAAGCGGCTAGAGATAATGAGATGAGAGACACTCCTAAACCTTGTGGACAGCCTTCCCAGAAGAGTTGAAGCTGTTCTAGCTGCAAAGGGTGGACCGACGTCATGTCATATTGAACCCTATGGATTAGGAATGGGATGTCACTTAAGCTCATATGTGAGTCAAGGCAGGTGAGCAAATACTTTTGGCAATATGGTGTAGCTTGCAACATTTATCGCGCAAGGTGGCCCACTTTAGATCGTTCCTTCTGGACTAGACGGGGCCGGAGTGAGCGCCGCCCTCATCGACAGTCTCATTAATTCATGTTATTTCTGTGACCTTGTGAATTTTTATGTTGACATTTCATTTTGATGTCTTTCAGCGGAGGCGATGCCACGCATTCCTTCAACTTTTCTCTCACTCTCCCAATTTGAACCTGAAAGTCTATAATTGTGTCGAAATCGAATTAAAACAAAAACGCGTATTTCTTAAGTTTTGTTTTTATGGATTTCAGAACTCCAAAACTGTCATCAGTACACGGGAAATTTTCCCATATCTCTCTTATTACAGAAAACCGGGGGGGGGAATACCAGAACTGGCACAATCGTTTGAAAGATACTAATGGAGGTTTCAGTCCTTCACTAAAGAACACAAGGACACGTGGTTGAATTTCATTCTAATTCAGTTTTATAATGAGCTTCGTTTCAGATAATGACCGAAATTGTATTTTAACTAGTGCTGTCAAAAATGTCGCGTTATTAACGCGTTAACTTGACTCAATTTTAACGGCGATAATTTTTTTTATCGCGAGATTAACGCTCTGTGACATGATGCCACGCCCCGCACAGCCAGAGTCCTCTGCCCTCCCCCGAAGAGCCACGGTGCTCGGCTTAGGTTTCGTTTTCCCATCGGTGGCTCCAGCCCCACTTTGCAGTGGCTGTGACAAGACGTGTTATGCTCTGCAATAATTAAAAAAAAAAAAAAACACATTGGTACAACCCGTGTTCGAACTATGCTGATATTTTCAAGGGGTCCCTTTTTTTTCCCTTGGGGGGGTGCTTGCGCTCGTCTCAGAGCGCGGATCTCCATCGCGCGCTCACTTCGGATATGCAAATGCTTCCCGTTACACACGATTGCTATGTCAATAAACATCATTTTGCCAATATTTTAGAGACCCCCCAACATTTCCCAAATCATGTTTTCAAGGGATCTCATGTCTGTTTCAGGGGATCTCGGATCCCCCGAGTACCCCCGTAGTTCGAACGGTGAGCAAGCCCATTCACTTTTTTATGCTGATAAGAGAATTTACAATGGTTTTTCATGTGACAAAAATGCGCGATTAAATTGCGATTAATCGCGAGTTAACTATGACAGTCGCGACATTAATCGCGATTAAATATTTTAATCGCTCAACAGCACTAATTTTAACTGAAATCGGAAATTGTAATCACGACTGATCACCACAAGTAAAGACTTATAACAGCTTCGTTTTTGCTGCAGCGATGTAACATGCACGCCACACGGTACATATTTCTAGCCACGCCCCCTTCTTTTTCCATCAGTCGTACCTTTCGTCAAGACGGTGGCGTCCTGCATGTGACATCACAAGCCTCCGATGTAGCAGCAGTACTGTATAAGCTCAGGCTTTAGCGGAAAAAAGGTTGCTTGACCTTAATCTCGGAGCAAACTTCCTCGCATTTCCCTTGTGGGGAAGTACCGCAGGGTAAATCCACGGGCTTTTCCCGGACAGCTCAAATAATTCTGTCTATCGAAAATACAGTCGAGAGTGGTAGTAGGACATAGAATATTATACAATGCCTGATTGTTGTTGATGTTTTTCTTTCTGACTTTGCACGTTTTGATAACTAATCTGCGTTGGTAGCTTTCCCAGCTGTCAAAAAAAAAAAAAAGGTGTGGCACAAATCAGGCAGTGTTGGTACGCTAGCAAACGGAGGATAAAACGGCACTCGTGGGGTGAGCAGGGCAAGTTGGTTCACGATCATAATCATATTCTCCGAAGAAGTCGGATTGGGTTAGATTTAGATTATTGTGGCTGGAGTTAGAGGATATCTCTGTCGAGCATGAGGTTTGAGGAAACTTAAAAGCCCTCAGTTGAAGGTTTCATCAGTTCAGGATGTTTTATTGAGTTTTACACACACACACGTTAAGCTGGTACGTCTTGGAGAAGAGCGTTTTTTTTTTTTTTTTTGGGTCGGATGTTGCGATTAGTGGAAGTTTGAACAGTAGCCAATGGGATGGTCATCGTGGGGATTGAACTCCGCTCTTCCTGTATTTGGAGAACCGGGAGGATGTGTGGGGGTCAGAGAGTCCTTGATTCAGAAGGAAATGGGACGAGGCGGACATGGAAGAGTACAACCAACCAACCAACACACACTCTGCCACAGGGTGAGACCAGGCAGAGAGGATGCACTCTGGTTACTTTCCGTTTCCCCTTCAGTGTCGGACACGCTCCTTGTCACACAACCTTTTGTCCGTACGCGTATCCTGTCTTCTTTCTTTCACAGGTCATGAACTTCGGTCGTGTCCATCAGTGATGAAATATTACATCATCGTACGCCCCGTTTCCCCCCATGAAGTTTGAAATCATATTCTCAGGTTCCGATTCAGACTGAGGATAATTTACAGCTGTGGACATATTTATTCCTCGGCTTTTTTTTTTTTTTCTCTCCTTGCATCCGTCCCGACCCCGAGCATTTCTTTTCACCCTGAAAAAAACTTCCGAGGGTGAGGAGCGATCTGCTGTCTGGCAGCGAATGAGCCGATCTTTCATTATAATCGCATTAAGGGCTGCACCGAGCTCGTGCACGAGCAAAGGCAGATATTTTATGAGCAGAAATATGACCTGAGAACGAATCAAGCTTCTTAAGAGGTTTAGGAGTTGAAGACGCAAGTTTGGATCATATACAGTTTAAAAAACAAAAAAAGATTATTCAGGATTAGTCGCACCGTCGTCGTCCAGATTAATTTGTACTTTAATGAATAGAAATGATGTATTATACGTCTAACAGAATATTTTGCTGCGAAGGACGGGTTTCGTTTTAATCCTCACGTCAAAACTAACGCAGTCCAAAGAGCACAAAAGCGAGACGCTCGCTCAGCCCTTTCTTCTTCACCGTGACCCAGAGTGCCGTTACTGTCTGCATTTGTAAATGAAGAATTTTTGTTTGCACTCAGTATATTGCGAATATTTTAGCACGTCAGGTCAGTTTGTACAGAATTACGGATTGTGAAGTTAAATAAAAATGAGTCTTTTTGATTGGTCATGTTAAAGGTACGTAAAGGAACTTTTTTTTTTTCTTTAAATAATGTCCTAAAATATTGAAATGAGACAACATGGCGTAACGTTTCCACAAAACGTATGGTCCAGGACTTTTGTCAACTTGATATGTTGATCTCGGCCAGTTACAGAGTTAAATTGATAATCGCGTTGTCTTAAGAAGATCGAAGTTCTTTATTTTCTGCTTAATGTTTCAATCCTGCAGCAAAAAAAAAAAGTCTGGCTCCCGTGGTAGGAACTTTGGGATTTTTCCGAAAGTCTTGTTTATTTCCTGAAACACTTCCTCTTTGGCCCACTTTACACGGGGACGGTCTGAAACAAAAACGCAAAAGTCCGTTTTCGTTCTCGCTTTTTTCCGCGTCTACACGACCGTTTTCCAGGAGGAAATCTGCGTCTATACTAGGGCTGTAACGATATGCGTATCGAAATCGCGATACGCAGAGCCACGATCCGTATCGCGATACAAGAAGGCAGAATCGCGGTCCACCCTTTCAAACTTCTCCTCGGCCCAAAAACAGAGGCGCTTCCAAACTTCAATTTATGAATACTTTACTTTTTATTTAAATTACATTTTAAACTTACTTAAATTACTTTTATTTTTTATATCTATTAGTAAGTCGTTTTTTCGCCGACCTGCGACAATCTTCTGCGAGTCACGCAACGTCCACACTCGCCACTGGCAGAGCATTCATTTCTTTGAAGCGGTCGCCATTCTGGTTGCGACGCGGGGAGCGAATCTGTAAACAAGCAGCTCATTGGCTGGCTAGGTGTGCCACAAGCCAATCACAATCACTTGACCGGAAAGGCATGCAGTGTTGCCAGATTGGGCGGGTTTAGGTGCTTTTTGGCTGGTTTTGAACATATTTTGGGGTGGAAAACGTTAGCAATATCTGGCAACACTGAAGGCATGTCTGCTTGGGCGGAAGCCTTCTGCGGCAGTTACATTTTGACACGCGAGCAACGTTTCACCATAAAAATTCCGTAATTTCCATCTGTTTTCCGCGATCACAGAAAATCATTGGCCCTATGAGAGTGAGACAGTGAGAGAGCCACCCCCCCAAAAAAAATCTTAACGGATTTACACGATTTGGAAAAATGACTTTTTCAGAACCGAAAAAAAACAGAGCTTCCGGCTCAACAGTATTATTTTGAGAAATAAAACAGTCTTTGGATATACATTTGTTCATTTTTGCATACATATTACTCATTCTCTGCAGTGGTCTGAATTATTTGTTATTAAATAGTTAATGTAAGTAAGTAAATGTTAAGTCAAATTTACTACTTTAAAAAAACATTTTAAAAAAAATCGTGGGCGTATCGAATCGTGGGTCAAAAATCGCGATACGAATCGAATCGTGAGTTGGGTGTATCGTTACAGCCCTAGTCTATACGGTGACGCATAAATGTGTGGAATTCAATTGGATGTGCATGCCAGGCGGCTCGGTGGTGCTGTGAAAGACCTCCGCTATGTCTGCATGCATGCGCAACGTCTTCCGTCTCGTCTGATCTGCACATCTGCGCCGCGAAAACTTTGACTACTCTGGCTATGGTAAGTAAGAAAGTAAGTAAAAAAGTAAGAGCATGCTATACCCGCCTGTGTTCATTAACGGTATATGTGCAGATTCGGTATAGATGTTCGAAGGACTCCTGGACGTTTATTAAAGCTGCCAGAGCAGCTTGAAGGTCCGTTGGATCGATGTAATCAGACATGCTCTTACTTTTTTACTTACTTTCTTACTTCGCGGGCTGGCATGTACAGTATATGACACATGTATGACGTAAACGCGTACCCGACGTGAGCAGATCCGAGCAGAGTTTCACGTATTGGGTAGTTTAGACGGATATGCAACGGGGGCTGTTTTTAACTTATCCACTCTGGAAGGCGTTTTCAATTTTTTCCGTTTTTCAGCCTCGGAAACGCCGTCCCCGTGTAGACGAAAGGCACTTCCGATAAAATATTTAGTCGTTTTTACCCGACAGCGTCCTCGTGTAAACGGGCCCTTACTCATTACTGAAGAATTCTGTCATTCCTTCATCTGCAGACTTTTTTCTTGTGCAAGTTAATGAGCTAGTCTCAATAATTAAAAAAAAAAGAAGCGATTTATTAATGCAATTTTGTCTAACTATGATAACGAGAAGGCAGCGTCAAGTTTTTGTATAGCGCTTTTAACAATAAACTTTGTCGCAAAGCAGCTTGACAGAATTTGAACGACTTAAAACACGAGTTAATTTTATCCCCAATGAGCACGCCTGTGGTGACGGTGGCAATAAGGGAAAAACCCCCTCAGACAACATGAGGAAGAAACCTCGAGAGGAACCAGACTCAAAAGGGAACCCATCCTCATTTGGGCAACAACAGACAACGTGACTATAACATTAACAGTTTTAACATGAAGTCAGTTTGGTTGATGTTATAAACTCTTCATTGATGGAAACTTGAGTGCAAAACTGTTCATGACAGCTGCAGTCCTAAAGTTAGCAAGTCAACTGTAGTCCTCAGCCATAAAAGCATTACTGTAAGAGTCCAGAGCGTCCTCCAGGTGTGACTTTCAACTGTCCATATGGGGCCGTCCTCTACAGGAGCGATGCGATGAGACTCCAACCAGACACAGGATGGATCAGGCAGGTTCGAGGAGCAGAAGAGGTCAGCGTCTCGATCCCAGGACCGACATGTAACTCAGAGGGACAGATTTGGTGGAGGGGGGAGAGAAAACACAGGTTGTTAGGTATGCCCAATGTCATCTAAATAAGTAGGAACAGTACACATATTTACGGAAGCCGAGAGAGGCCCTTCATATAACCCTTTTTTATTCACCTTGTTATCCCGAGATAACGACATAATTAATTCAGGATGTCAAGAAAACAACACAACTAATTCGAGATCTCGAGAAAACAAAACAATTATTCCGTGATCTCGAGAAAACAGCTGAGATTTCTAGCAGAGCTGAGACGAAGCCGGGCCAGTCTTCTGCGGAGGTGCCGCGGACTAATTTCGAAATGATCCCTTATTAAAAGACTTAATGCAATCTCTCCCTGTGTCAACCCCTGATCAAAATATTGCCTTATTAGGTGATCGATTATTCCAGACATTCTAATGACCAAAGTTGTGTCTATACAGAATGAGAAACAGCCCCAAAGTCAGCATATCACAAGTCTCTTGGCGCACCTGAAGGAACCATTTCTCAGCTGTTTACTCGAGATCATGAAATAATTGTTTTGTTTCTCGAGATCTCGGAATAACGGTTTTGTTTTCTCGAGATCTCGAATTAGTAGTTGTTTTCTCGAGATCCTGAATTAATTGTCGTTATATCGGGATAACAAGGTGAATTAAAAAAAAGGATTATATGAAGGGCCTCTAGCGGCTTCCGTACATATTGCAGTCAGTGCGTTTATATGCACATAGAGAAAATCGAATTTCTGCCGTTGCTCGACTGAAATCGAAGTTCTAAATGCCATGGAAACACCTTAGCTCGGCTGAAATTGAACCGAACTTGATTTCTCGTAATCGAGCTACACGACCTAGATTATGCGATTTTTGCCGAGCTACTTAGTGCATGTAAACCCTATCGAGCTACGTAGTCGAGCTACTTACTTCAGCACTGCCCGTTCTGGGAGTGACGAGACCACAAGCGGGAAACACGACAGCCTCGGTCGGCATGACAACAGTCGTAGCGAGCAGCAGAAGAGGTCAGGAGGAACAAACGAAGAGGAGAAAATGGCGAGCAGAAACGTGCACTTCTGGAGCAATGAGGAGACAGAGTTCATGCTCATTCAGCTTAAGGAGTTGAATATATTAAAATTCATGGACGGGAGAAAAACGCGCAATGGAGAACACGGAACTGATAACTTTGTTTATACTCTTGAATAGCTCTTCATGACGACAACCGGAAGTGTACCAACACGATGGGGCGTGTAGCGCCACCTGTGGCTCGGGTGCACAATGTACCTCACACAATAGCTTGATTTCCTTGTGTGCATGTAGGATCGGATTTCTCTGGCACCCCTGCTGGGACCCTTTGCTCGATTACCGACAGCAGCTCGATTTGGATGGGACTCCGGCAACTAACTATGACAGCATAACTAAAAGGGTAGAGGCAGAAGGGAACACAGGAAGGAATTGCGTTTGTGCAACTAGACAGCGTTTGGATCCGAATTGCTGTCTAGCTGGAGTGGCCAGTGAATTCAGGTCCCCACAAACGTCCTGTTATCTCTCGCTACACAGCAACACTAAAATGTTTGACCTATGGAAATATCTCAGATTTTGGTGTTTCCCCTAAGTTTACTTTTTTTGGGGGGGGGGTACTGGATGAGGATGGTGACCTTCAGGACCCCTCCCCGTGGCTCTTATCCCAGAGCATTTGGATCTGAACAAACAGTTAAGGGAGTCTTTAAGTTTTCACATTTATTTTAGAACAATAATTAGAACTGCACTCGCGTGGTGTGGGGGCGAGGAGGGTGTCATGGTAGGGGATTTACCCCCACCCCCCTCCGTGCGCTTGTCGCCAAGCTCTGTCCCGATTGGTCCGAAGATAAAAAGCTCCCTGTCACCTCTTTTGGAAGTGATTGCGGTTATAAAGGGATCTCTTCATTCGTGAGCGTGTTTCGTTTTCCGTTTCGCCACATTTCTACAGTGATGTGAAAAAGTATTCCCCCCCCAATGTTGCTGAATGGGAATGACCGGATTTAAAATTCAAATTTTTTGTATAATTGTATTGTATATGAATATATTTAGTGGGCGGCACGGTGGTGTAGTGGTTGGCGCTGTCGCCTCACAGCGAGAAGGTCCGGGTTCGAGCCCCGTGGCCGGCGAGGGCCTTTCTGTGCGGAGTTTGCATGTTCTCCCCGTGTCCGCGTGGGTTTCCTCCGGGTGCTCCGGTTTCCCCCACAGTCCAAAGACATGCAGGTTAGGTTAACTGGTGACTCTAAATTGAGCGTAGGTGTGAATGTGAGTGTGAATGGTTGTCTGTGTCTATGTGTCAGCCCTGTGATGACCTGGCGACTTGTCCAGGGTGTACCCCGCCTTTCGTCCGTAGTCAGCTGGGATAGGCTCCAGCTTGCCTGCGACCCTGTAGAACAGGATAAAGCGGCTAGAGATAATGAGATGAGATGAATATATTTTTAAAAAAAAATAAAGAATGGGAATGACCGATCTCCAGTTATCGGGCGCGTTCGGTGGCAGACGTTCTTTCTGAAGGGGGCGCAGAAAGTTAAGTTTAAGGGGGCAGTTACGTTTTCACATTGGTGATTTCGGTGTTGCATTACCTTCAGATGAATGACCTATTAGATGAATGTTTTTTTGCAGCGTCCACTTTGAGATTTCAATAAAATAAATTTCACACGGCCAGAATTTTGGCTTTCGTGACTGTCAACCACGATAATCACGCACTCTTTCATGATGACTAACGGTTCTATCGTTTTTGTTTGTTTTGTCGTCTGCTTAATTCATCCAGCGAGAGTGAGATCTCCCAGGCCTGAGCCAAGGACCGGTGATAAAACCCAGCGCTGAAAGATGATCATGGCCCTTTTGATTTTGCCGTGGTGTGAAAATGGAAGGCGGAAAAGATGAAAGAGGCCTCAGGAGAGAGGGGGGAAAAAGTGAGCTCGAGTAAAGCTGGAATGACTGGAAAAGAAACGTCACTCAAACAGGAAGGACCGGGGGAGAAAGGATGGGCATGAAAACACGCTCGCGCTCCTGTTTGACCCTCTACTGGTTCAGCCGAGACCTCAGAGGCACCATCTGATTAGAGAGCTGGAATAATAAGAGCTAAAATAATAATAGGCATACTCTCACACATGCCAGAGTCCACATTGTGGAGCAGGGCGATAAATGGACTTAATGAGTTTTCAAGGAAAACAAATGGCAACAAATAAAAAGGAAGTTGACTCAAAGAAGGTTTTATTACCTGAGATGAAAGTGTCCTGATTTCAGTATAACGTCAGAGGAAAAATGTCTGGTCGGACGTCTGACATTTCGAGGGTAAAGCTCGCGTGAAGGTAAACAGGACTGTGTGTCAACTGAGATAAATCGAAAATAAAAAAAGACGCCGAAGCCTGAGGTCACTTTCAACCCATGACTCAGAGGAATGTTTAACCAGTCATGTGACTAGATCTTATACTTTATTCCTCTCCTTCTTTTTCTCTACTTCCCCCCTCCTATTGTCTTCCTCCTGGCCTTGCTCACGTCTCCTCTTCTCTTTTTCTGTGTCATTTCTGATGACTTCCCATCACAAGTCGATTCATGATAGCGGCTTTGCACTTTCAACTCGATTCAGTTCTCGGAATATTTTAATGAGATGAGATGAAATTGATCGGGGGTGGAAAAAAGAGAACTGAGAAGACTCCGTTTTTATTTTGGTGTAGTAAACGCTGCAAAACAATGTACATCTCTCATCTCATTATCTGTAGCCGCTTTATCCTGTTCTACAGGGCTGCAGGCAAGCTGGAGCCTATCCCAGCTGACTATGGGCGAAAGGCGGGGTACACCCTGGACAAGTCGCCAGGTCATCACAGGGCTGACACATAGACACAGACAACCATTCACACTCACATTCACACCTACGCTCAATTTAGAGTCATCAGTTAACCTAACCTGCATGTCTTTGGACTGTGGGGGAAACCGGAGCACCCGGAGGAAACCCACGCGGACACGGGGAGAACATGCAAACTCCACACAGAAAGGCCCTCGCCGGTCACGGGGCTCGAACCCGGACTTTCCTGCTGTGAGGCGACAGCGCTAACCACTACACCACCGTGCCGCCCAAAACAATGTACATTTTTTGTCAATAAAATTAAAAATGGAATGGGGTCTGTTCCATCCTGCCATGTCCATTCATGTCGTATCCCCTCTTGTTCCCAGTTCCATCATGTCTTATGTCTCAGGACTTGCCTCACATCATGTTTTTCATGATGCCCACTCTCATCCCATCATCTCTGGTCTTGTCTCATGTCTACTCATCTCTTGTCCCGTCATGTCTCTTGTCCCATCTCATGCCTTGTCTCATCATGTCCTCTCCTGTCTCGTCGCGTCCCCTCGTGTCTTGCGTCGCGTCTCGTCCCCTCCCGTCTCGTGTCTCGTCGTATCCCCTCTTGTCTCATCGCGTCGCATCATTTGACATCCTAATACTGGTTCTGGTACCAGTTTACTTTAATGTACTTAACAGCCCCTCATTCTTTCAGTTATTTTATTAGTCACTGTATGTATTACTTCAATATTTGTAAGTTGAATGTTTGCATCACTAGTTTTGCTTTCCATAACCAACCTGTAACATGAAGTTTGTGGCCGGAGGGGAGATCCAAGATAAAAATTAACTCAACCTTGCCATCTTTTACCTTACTGTCACACATTATGAAGACCGATATTGTTATTGATATGAATTTCAGTGATATAATCCGAGCCATCCAGCCGACAGACAGAAAATCCTTCTACTAGTTTATTTTATATATATATATATATATATATATATATATATATATATATATATATATATATATATATATAATGTGATTCCACGCTTATGGGTACTGAAATGGGGACATGAACTTATATATATATATATATATATATATATATATATATATATATATATATATATATATATATATTAGTGCTGTCAAGCGATTAAAATATTGAATCGCGATTAATGTCGCAACAGTCATAGTTAACTCGCGATTAATCGCAATTTAATCGCACATTTTTGTCACATAAAAAAACATTGTAATTCTCTTATCAGCATAAAAAAGTGAATGGCCTTGCTTTGTACCAATGTTTTTTTTTTTTTTTTTTTTTTTTTTTTATTGCAAAGCATAACCCGTCTTGACACAGCCACTGCAAAGTGAAACCTAAGCCGAGCACCGGCGCAGGGCTAGCAAGAGAACCAAGAGTGAAATGATCTACTTTTTGAGTTAGTCTACAACTCTAATCAGAGAGACAGGTTACACAGTGCCGGTAGGCTTGACATGCTTGATTATAATATAAAGTACACTATTATATTAAGTTTAAGTTGTTCGTTGATAAATATTGCATTGAATCTGATCTTTACTGTTTCAGCTCACTTAACACATTTTGTACTTTTACACTTTCTGCCTGTTGATGCGTCACGCTGTCCAATCAGAGGCGGACAAATTTGCATATTACAGGAAGGGTTTCTGGGAGTGCATTGAGTTTACAGTTCAGAGGGATCTGGCTTCTTTAGACGCTGTCTTCTTAAAACTGAATAAATATTTAAAAAGAGCCAAATGAGCCAGTCTTTTGAACGGATCACAAAGATGCGGGTCCCATCAAAGAGCCATAAATCCCATCTCTACTAGCGCGCCCTGCCCGCGCTGGTTCTTTGGGGGGGGGGCAGAGGACTCTGGCTGTGCGTGGCGTGGCATTACAGTCTAGCTGCTATCGTTTTTGTAAGCAAAGTCTCTGTTCCAAGTTCCTGGCAGTTTCAAAAGCTTATGAAAAACCTACATCATGTCACAGAGCGTTAATCTCGCGATAAAAAAATTATCGCCGTTAAGATTGAGTCAATTTAATGCGTTAACGCGACATTTTTGACAGCACTAATATATATATGAGTGATTCCACGCTTATGGGTACTGAAATGGGGACATGAACTTTATTTTTAAAAATTCACCTAAAACTATTTCTTTTTTTACCATCAGGTCACAAAACATGTAATCTTTAATGAATGATATGTTAAAAGATAACTTTAATTTTCTGAGATGTAATAAAAACATATTTATATGCCAAAGTCAAGCCTATGAGTTCCAAAATGATGTCTGTTCCATTACTTCTGTTACGATTGTCCATCTCGCGTCTGTTACAAATTAATTACAATCTAGCTATATACCATGTTAATCTTATTGAAAGAATGTGTATGTTTATTCTACTACACATGTTTATTAATTATATTTGCTAAAACATCACCTTCCTATGTTTCAAAAAGTAATTCTACATTGTTAAAATTGAGAATATATATGTCCACAACACTTCTGTTACGTTCTGACTTTGGCATATAAATATGTTTTTATTACATCTCAGAAAATTAAAGTTATCTTTTAACATATCATTCATTAAAGATTACATGTTTTGTGACCTGATGGTAAAAAAAGAAATGGTTTTAGGTGAATTTTTAAAAATAAGTTCATGTCCCCATTTCAGTACCCATAAGCGTGGAATCACTCATATATATATATATATATATATATATATATAAATAAATGAAAAAATATGTCCTAGCATAATATTTTTGCCTTTTAATATCAAAGTTCCTGAGAGAGAAACGTTTCTTCTTTGCTGGATCAGGATCAGTGGTCCCATTTGTAAACCGGGCGATGGTTAATATCCGCGTAACCTCAAACCCAGGGAAAGTGTGTTTACTGCGCTGCTGATAATTTAGCGCTTATTTACTTCTGCTTCGTAGCTCATGCAGGTCAATTTAGGCCATAAAACCAGCATTAACTTCACTCTGTGTATTTATTTATGTTCCGAGACCACCGAGCTGTTGTTTTTGTATTAGTGGTACTGATGATGCGTGCAAGAGCCGATGGTTGGATTGAAAAATATGGCCAGAAGGCAAGCGCACACTAAACAGGCTAATACTCGAACACACTGTGGCACATGGTGAGAGAAATGAAGCTTAATGAATATCTTGGAAAAGAAAAGGGGGAGGAAAAATAAAGCCGGTTAACTCTGTCCTCATTGTATGACTGAGATATTTAATCATGCGACATGTTTTCTGTGTGATTGAGGTTTAGTTGTTCTGCAGACCAAACATGTAACTGTGAGCACCCGAAAGTTATTCTCCTCGAACGTCGGCGTGGCTCAGTGTTGTTCTGAAAGGACCTTAAGCACAAAAGACAAACCGCCGAGCCTGAGCAATAAACTGACCGTCAATTCTTATGCAAAATTACATTCTTTTCAGGATGGAATATTCACGTTGGACAACAACGCAGTTACTGGGGGGGATGTAGAGGGATTTTTCCTTTGCTTGTGGTTTATTAAAAAAAAATTAATAAATGCATAAAGCCACCAAAAGAATCCAGTGTTTTATGTTTAAAGAGAGATTACAGGAAGAGGAGGAGGATGATCATGATGATATCAGTCTTGGGGTCGGGAACTGCTTGTTGGCAGTGGCAGGAATGAATCGTCAGTTGGGTAAACAGTTTTTTTTTTTTTTTTTTTTTTTTTAATATCCTTGTACAAGGTTGTCTCATCCAAATTTTTACTTTTTTTTTTTTTTTTTTTTTAACCATTGATGCATCCGGGTTGATGTGCATCTGCACAAAAAGGGGGAAAAAAAGTGTCGTTTCTTATGATCACTTTCTCATTATCACAACTATTAAAGGGGTACCAAATATAATCTATACAGTTGCTGATGTGACAAAGTAACGTATTCTTAAGTATTCTATCAAATTTATATACTAGAAAACAAGGAAATATCTTGGTAATTGTAAATATAATACTTTATACGCTAAACCACACAAGAGTCGCCATTTTTAAAAGACCGTGACGTCAGCGCTACCCACTGCACTAGCGGAACTCTCCGAAATAGAGGAGGTAAGCGTGTAATCATGGCGTCGGGCGCATCAAGTGAAAGCGACAGCTCTGTCGAATCATACGAAGAGATCCCGCAAGACGCACTGCAAGCAGGCTATGGCTTAGAAGGGTACCAGTTTGAACCTAGGAGAGGTACTATGTAGTGGAAGTTCATTATGTCTAACTATTAAAGCTATTTTAAGTTCGTTTCTTAAGACAAGGATTTTTTAAGATGTTCCCTTGTTGACAGTTTCGGCGAGAATCTTCCGCCTTCTTCAAAACAGTCACCAGATGTCGAGTGGTGACGTGCCTTATCAGCTGATGTTACGCTACGGAGGCGTGAACGTCCCGCCCGATTTGACAGGTAGTTCACGCCTCCTGCTGTCAGGTCGCTCCCCCAGGACACATCTGGTGACTGTTTTGAAGAAGGCGGAAGATTCTCGCCGAAACTGTCAACAAGGTAACATCTTAAAAAATCCTTGTCTTAAGAAACGAACTTAAAATAGCTCGGAGAGGTACTCTCGACTCCGGGGATGAAATAAGAGAAGAAAGCTCGGATGACGGCGAGGATGAGACTGATGCTGACCATGGGCGTGGCGAGCGTGGGGCGGGGCAGAGCGTCTGCGTGCAGGTGACACGGCGTGGTGCTCGTGCGGAAAATGTAACGTGGAGTTGCTCACGAGTCCAGCAGAATTTATTTGCTGCAATGAGATAGGCGCCACCCGTGGACTTGCGAAATCGTCGCAAGAGGCAGAAACAGGTATTTCACACGTGCTATTCCCAACCTCAATGAGCCAACACGACTGGGCACGTACATATGTCATGAGTGTAACGCAGAGAAAATGAACGTGCATTCTGATTGGATAAAATTAATATCATGGCGGGCTGTTCAAACTGCGGAAATAGTTTGCTCGAGCTACTTTCAAAACACTATAACTTTCCAACCTTAGAACAAAAAACTTTTGTAAGTCTTGAATAAGGTTCGTTAATGTGTTTTGTTATATTTACTCTATATATTGCCCTCTGTTCCCCTTTAACATTGTTTCTAAAGTGCTAGATTAAATTTTGCAATTTGTTGTAAACTTATTTCAATTTTTTTTTTTTTTTTGGTCAAAATTTTTGTCGTCCTGGGGGCGTTGTGGCTCAGGTGGCTAAGGCGCCATACCATAAATCCGGGGACCCGGGTTCGATTCCGACCCGAGGTCATTTCCCGATCCCTCCCCGTGTCTCTCTCTCCCACTCATTTCCTGTCCTGTCTCTACACTGTCCTATCCAATAAAGGTGAAAAAAAGCCCCCCAAAAAATATCTTTATAAAAAAAAAAAAATTTTGTCGTCCTTTTCTCTTTCAGACAAAACCAAAAATCTGAAAGTGCCTTTTTTTTTTTTAAAAAACGTTTTTCACCCCTAATGTTTTTGCTGCTACAAAACTGATGTTACCCAGAGGTGGACAGTAACGAAGTACATTTATTTGAGTACTGTACTTAAGTACACCTTTTTGAGTATCTGTACTTGAGTTTATTTAGGGCCCGAGCCCTATGGGCGAAGGCCCTATTGTTCTTGTAAGAGTTCACTATTATTATTCTTCCGTCTTCTTCTTCTTCTTCTTCCGTCTTCTTCTTCTTCTTTATTTTTCTCCGCTGTTGGGCCATTTTCGGGGCACTTGCCATGGGCGAAAACGCACGAAATTTGGCGCCAGTTCCGAGAATTGCCACCGCTACTCAGAACCAGAAGCCCAAACTTGGCCGGGGCTCAGGGCCTCTATAGCGCCCCCTAAGTCGTTGTGATTTTGGCCTCCCGCATTAAGGTGCCTGGGTGCCATGTAGTTTGTAGTAGTGGCATGCCATTTGGTACGCATATGTATCTCACTAAGCCGGACAAAAATGTAATGCCAATGCATTAGCCACGCCCAACAGGAAGTGAGGTAATTTCACTTTTGTGCGAAATGCATGGCCACGAAGACGGCGCAACTCCTCCTAGACCGTTCATAGGAATGTCACGAAAATTGATACACATCATCTACAGACATGGCTGACAAAAGTTACTAAATACGTTTCATGTAGGATAAAGCGTTCAGAAGTTATACGTCATTCAATTTTCGATGCATAATTTTACATGCTTAAAAATTCATAACAAATCTTCTGATTGCTCAAAACTGCTCATACTTCACACGCAGGTCACTCATTGGGCTTCTGACATGTTACCCAATTTCTGTGATATTTCGCCACTGGGGGCGCTATTTTTGGCCAAAAATTCCAATCTTTCCTCAAATTTGGTCAAACTTTATGGCCACCCTCTTTCTACCTCCCATGTCATGTATACCACATTTTGGAAATTTTCGTCCATGGGGGGCGCTGTTTTTGGCCGACGCAATTGCTCCAAAACGGGTTTTTGGTTAATAATTGCATAATGCTTTTCCTTCACACCACTACCTTGTGATAGTACGTTGCTGTTGTACACACTTATTTTTCCAACTCATAATCGCTCATGTACAGCATAGCGCCACCTACTGACATGGGAAAAACCAATAAATTTAATCTTCAAAAATCTATATCTCATCTTCTATTTACTCAATTGTCATCAATCTTCATACGCACACTCTTCATAGCTCACCTGACATATACGCCAAATTTTGTGCACTTTCGCTACTGGGGGCGCTATTTTTGGGCAAAAAATCCAATCTTTCCTCAAATTTGGTCAAACTTCACGGCCACCCTCTTACTACCTCCCATGTCATGTATACGACATTTTGGGAATTTTCGTCCATGGGGGGCGCTGTTTTTGGCCGACGCAATTGCTCCAGAACGGGTTTTTGGGGAATAGTTCCATAATGCTTTTCCTTCACACCACTACCTTGTGATTGTACGTTGCTGTTGTAGACACTTATTTCTCCAACTCATAATCGCTCATGTACAGCATAGCGCCACCTTCTGACATGGGAAAAACCAAAAAATTTATTCTTCAAAAATCTATATCTCATCTTCTATTTACTCCATTGTCATCAAACTTCATACGCAAACTCTTCATAGCTCACCTGACATATACGCCAAATTTTGTGCACTTTCGCTATTATTATTAGGCCCCGAGCACCGTTCAGTGCGAGACCCTATTGTTGCCATGTGTCCAATTCTGTGCTTTGTCGCCATTGTGGGAGTAATGTCTCTTGCCGAGGAAGCTGTGGAAGGTATTTCGCGGGGACGCATGCCCCCGCCCCCCTTGGCCGCTGGCGCGAGGGCCCGTCGAGGCCGCTTGCGGCTTTAATTATTTTTTGAAACTTGACTACAATTGAGCAATTCCAGCGTTATGGACGTGACACTTGAACTCAAAATGGCAACAAATGACCCAGTGCATGTTTTATTGTCTCCCAGTATTTAAACAGGTGTTGCATATTTTAAGGCTGTACCATACTGGAGAAGTGATAGAACAAGAACAATTCCCATAGTACATCTAGGGCATGCCAGAAAACGCCAATAAAAGATGCGTTATGGACGTGACAGAAAAAGTATCACCTTTCTTGGGTGACTGTACATTTTTATCAAACTCTGTGAAATTGTAAACCTAATGTCGAAATGGAGAGATCCATTTGATAGAGGGGTCCAAGGTGAATATTAAAAAAATCTTTGTTTAAAATATTTTGTATTTCATGCAGAGTTTCGGAAGGAAAAGTCAGCGTTATGGATGTGACGAAATTCCGTTATGGATGTGACGCGTCTGAAATAGACATGGCGTATGTTTAGAAAATCAGCAATTTAACCACCATAACCCTTTGAAAAACTCTCTAAATATCAGCTAAAACTATCAAAGTTCTTAAATAATATTTAGGATGGCTATTGTTTCGCTGTTTTGTGGATTTTAGCATACATTTCTGTGGCTTGTGGCAATAATATAGAATTGTACATGATCAAAGTTGATTTTAGCTTGGGTTTTACATTATAAGAAAGAAAGACTGACAGTGACATATTAGGTTGGTTACAAATTGGTTCAGCTTGTTCACATCTGTAAAATACAGGCCTAGGTGATATCTCTGGGAGTGGTTTTGATGTATTACATGCTGCTTTATTTTTGCATGGTGAGGTTGACATTTACATGGAATTGCCCAATTGAAAGGCAAATATCGTACTTTTCACTCCACTACATTTCTATCAACGTCCTCGTTACTCGTTACTATGAAGCGGCTTTGAAAGTAGATGATTTTTCTTTTCTTTTCTCAAACATGATGGGCTTTCTCAGTGTCACCTGTGGGGAAAAAAACGGTCAGTAATCAGTAGGGTCACGTCATGTTCATGATTTGTGTAAAATCAAGTTCGGTTATTTCTCAGCAGCGTTATTTGAACACGAGGAGTTGATGGCAGAATGGAAGGAGGCGGTTCTTCTGGGGAACGCATGCACTCATGGCTTTACCTAGAACCCATTTTTCAGTTTTCTGAAAGGGTTAAAGATTTGTTTCGTTTTAAACGTTTGCTTTGTTTGCCAAAAACGAACCACATCACGGCCTAGAAAAACTCGCCGTCCGACCTGCGGGAGCATATTGAGGGATATAAACGTTTTATTCCAAGAGAAAGCTTGCAACGAAGTTGTCTGTGTTTTTAGAGCTAGCGATAACGTTGCTACGCAGTCTGGTTAGTCAAACGACTTTCTATTGATTTGCCCGCCAAGTTGCCGTAGCCTTGTCCACGGCTAACGTTAACACACAACTTGGGCGCGGTTAGTTAGCATGTAAACACGGAGTTACGCAAATATGAATAACGTTAACTTTGTCTGCAGTGGTTTCAGAAATACGTTTCAGCATAATCTTGCCAAATAAACAAAATGTAGAAATCTGTGTTTACAGGTGAGTCAGTAATTCCAGTCGGTTGCTTCAGAGGCATTAGGTTTTGTAAGCGTTGTGGCAATATTACAACGATGCGTTGACAGAAAATGTACTTTTAATACTTAAGTATTTTTAAAAGCAAGTACTTTAACTTAAGTAAACATTTGACTGGAGAACTTTCACTTGTATCGGAGTAATGTTTGACCGGCAGGATCTGTACTTTGACTTAAGTTAAGGAAGTTGGGTACTTTGTCCATCTCTGATGCTAACTAGGTTAGCCAAGTCAAACCTGCACGGATAGTTTATTTTAAGGTTTTGATTGCAAAGTTGAGTTCTGGGTAAAATGTTCTATTTCTGTTACTGGGCAATTCCATGTAAATGTCAACCTCACCATGCAAAAATAAAGCAGCATGTAATACATCAAAACCACTCCCAGAGATATCACCTAGGCCTGTATTTTACAGATGTGAATAAGTTGAACCAATTTGTAACCAACCTAATACGTCACTGTCAGTCTTTCTTTCTTATAATGTAAACCCCAAGCTAAAACCAACTTTGATCATGTACAATTCTATATTATTGCCACAAGCCACAGAAATGTATGCTAAAATCCACAAAACAGCAAAACAATAGCCATCCTAAATATTATTTAAGAACTTTGATAGTTTTAGCTGATATTTAGAGAGTTTTTCAAAGGGTTATGGTGGTTAAATTGCTGATTTTCTAAACATACGCCATGTCTATTTCAGACGCGTCACATCCATAACGGAATTTCGTCACATCCATAACGCTGACTTTTCCTTCCGAAACTCTGCATGAAATACAAAATATTTTAAACAAAGATTTTTTTAATATTCACCTTGGACCCCTCTATCAAATGGATCTCTCCATTTCGACATTAGGTTTACAATTTCACAGAGTTTGATAAAAATGTACAGTCACCCAAGAAAAGTGATACTTTTTCTGTCACATCCATAACGCATCTTTTATTGGCGTTTTCTGGCATGGCCTAGATGTACTATGGGAATTGTTCTTGTTCTATCACTTCTCCAGTATGGTACAGCCTTAAAATATGCAACACCTGTTTAAATACTGGGAGACAATAAAACATGCACTGGGTCATTTGTTGCCATTTTGAGTTCAAGTGTCACGTCCATAACGCTGGAATTGCTCTACTGTTGGAGTTTCGACATGTTTCGCTGCTCCACACACACAACATGTATCCTGCGTGTAAGTGTTTTGCCGAGATAAAAAGCGTCCCGAGTTTTACGATTCCGGAGATCGCCGAAGCGACAATATCACGTGACCACCGCAGGGCGTGTTTTTGACGTACTTTTAACCAAAACAAGTCAGCATGGGCAAACGTGGTGGACTCAGCTCTCCCTCCAGCTAAAAGAAAAGGAAAGCCTGCCGAGTGAGTGCAACTGCAAGTTAGAGCAAGGTTTGAGAGATGATGTGTCATTTTTCTGTATAGGTAACGACATCATTCTAGCTAGCGCTTAGCTATCTTAGTCTGAGAACGCATGGGCTCGACTTGGGCATGGTATGGAGTTATACACCGAATGTTTTGAGAAAGAAACAACACAAAAGCACGAACGGAGAAAATATATTTTTTTGTCGTTTTTTGTTTCACGGATCTCTTCGCAAACGTCAACCATCCCCGCGAGTAAAAACTCCGAGTCAATTTCGATACAGAGTCACGATGTTTTCCGCACATCGCCATCTTGGTGAACTACGGAACCGTGTTGATGCTAATTAGTTAAAGCTCCTTGGTTTCCGTATGGCCGTAGTGTTTACCTCAAGAGGGCGGATATTTGATCCCAGAGCGAATCAAAATGATCCCATCTCGTCTGCATTGTAAAGAAGAAAATGCCATGCACGATTAAAAGAAGAATTTCAGATGATTTTGCAGTCCGTGTGTTTGAACATTACTGATAAGGAAACTTTGCGTTTATTTCGACGGAAACCGACGACGCTTCTGAAGTCCAGCTGAGGGCAGGGGAGATGGCGCAGGGGGCGGAGCGTCGAGACTTCAAATCACATATGCAAAGCAATCCAGATTTGCATGTTTATTGCAGAGGAGAGAGGTTTTTTTTTTTTTTTTTGGCACGTTTTTGAGTCGTCTGTCGTACTAGCATGGTCTGCACTGCAAAAAATGGCCTTTCAAAACCTAAGAAATAAAAGATTAAAACGAAGCATATTTGCTTGAATCAGGTGAAAAAAATCTGCCAATGGAACGAGTCAAATTTGACTTGGTAAGATTTCTTAAAGTAAGATGAAAAATCTAACCTGTTTTTAGATGAAATAATTCCAAAATAAGATTGGGGAACTTATTATGCGAGATCTGATTAACTCAAAATAGTTCTTATAACAAGATCGTCCTTCTTACATTTAGCCATTCAAGTCATTTTTATTTATTTCGTTTTAAGGGTATTTCACTTAAATTCATGACACAGTCTTGGCAGTAAAAACTGAATTTAAGATAAATATACTAATATTAGGATTGTTAAATTCTACAACTAAGCATTGCTAGCTTAAAAGATTCTCCTTTTGTGACCTGTAATTAGTAAAATACTCTAGATATGAGACCAGAGACTATCTTGAATCAAGTTGACGACACGTGTAGCATTGCAACAAGTTTATTTTTTTTTCCCCATTTCAACATTCAAACATTAAAGTGCCATTCCACCATTGGATGCATTCTTTGGCATAAAATACAATATATTTTGACAACATATATAAATGGTATCACTAGACAGAGAAATCTTTTAGCTTCAAAATGATATATCAAACACAATTCTTTGACAACGACAAGTATATTAATTTTGCGACCAAAGTCACCTACCCTTTTAATTTCCGCACGTGATGTCATCGGCAGGTTCCCCTTCTTGTGTACCGCGTGACGTGACGTGGCACATATCATCAGCAATGGCGGATAGAACGCGATAAAAAATAATACCAATAAATCTAGCTAATACCAATAAATCTAGCTAACTGAAAGATTAACTCAATTTTTCGCAATTTTTTTGGCCCCCATATACGAGGAGAAATGACTCTCACTTTGGGCGTTTCCTGGTCTAAAAAAAGACCGACACGTGGTACACAAGAAGGGGAACCTGCCGATGACATCACGTTTCACTACCGCGCGGAAATTAAAAGGGTAGGTGACTTTGGTCGCAAAATTAATATACTTGTCGTTGTCAAAAAATTATGTTTGATATATCATTTTGAAGCTAAAAGATTTCTCTGTCTAGTCATGTTGTCATAAAATATATTGTATTTTATGCCAAAGAATACATCCAATGGTGGAATGGCACTTTAAAACATCTCTTAAGATTCCACTTCCCCAGGACCTCAGGCACCAAAAAAAAAAGTCTACGCATTTTGACTTAGTTAGGGCTGTGCCGATAGACGATGCCATCGTCCATCGACGATGGTGGTCATCCATCACGATGGAGAGCCACCATCGTGATACCACGCCCCCTCCTATCATAATCATGCATATACGGTATCATCTGGGCCTATTTAACCTAAAAAGTTAGTTTTTTGTTAGTTTAGTTAGTTAGTTTTGTTTAATATATAAATATAACATATTATAAATACATAATTATATAAATCATTATAAAGTAATATCCTATTACCGCTTGTTCACGTAGGCTATGGTGCAGGGACGTGCTAGTGAACATAACGTGGTTACACAAATACAGTATGCTACTAATAATACATTTTGACTTCATTTTTTAGCCTACACTATACTTTTAATGTAAAATTTGTCATGTTGTTCAAACAAATAGCCACTATTAACGACTTCAGTCGGGAAATATTGCACCTTATCAAACGGCAGTGAAGCGCAGACTTCGGCAGAAGTCAAATAACTTTAATGTGGTAAATAGGCCTATACTTTCAGACACAGAATGGTCCACTCTAAGCCATAATGTCAAACCAAATGGAAGAATGAAGGTGATTCTGACAAATGTAAAGACAGTAAAAAAAAAACAATATTAAATCATGATTTTAAAAGCTGGTGCAATAATTCAAACACTAATAAATTGGAAAAATTAGCGCGTTCAAGTGCGCACTAAAGGCCGAAACGCATCTTCAATTGATATGGTGTAAATAAACAATGAGTAATAGCTTAAGTGTAGTTTCTTCTCATAGTTTGAATCCTAGTCTTTCATTGTTAGAGCAGATTAATATCTTGCCGTGATCAGTGAGTGCTCGGGGAGGTTCGTTTCCACCTGCGCTTTGCGCAGCTCATTTCTCCGAAGCCAGCTGTGCGCAAACGCAGTGTTGACTGCTCGGCAAACTCCAAACGCTCGGTCTGTACTGGCCCTCTGTTGCGCAAGCGAGTTGGTTATGGCCAGGTTCAAATTGTGCCCAAAACAACTTAACCACGGCCATTTCAATTGCCTGATGGCTGTGACAATATTCGCCCCGTTGTCTGTTGTTATACAGGCAATCTTTTTCTCCTCTATTTTCCATTCGGCAAGTGTCTCGCGCAATGCGTCTTCTAAATTGTCTGCGGAATGTGTCTCTGGCATGAAACTCGTCTGCAGGCATTTGGACTGCATTGCCCACTCTCAGTCCACATAATGTACGGTAGCTGACATATAGGGCATCATGTTGCAGCTGGACCACATATCCGTGATCAAGGCCAAATATTCCACATCACCTAGCGCTTTTTTTTCTTTACGTGCCAAAGCCTCGGATGAGTATCTAATACTTTTAATAATAATAATAATAATAATAATGTGGTATTAAAATCCCCCACACACACGATATGATCGTCCATCACGATGTTTGCACTGTAAACATCGTCGATGCCAATTAAGGGGACATCGCACAGCCCTACTTACAGTGCTTACACAACACCAAAGCAACAGTGCATTTTGGGGGCACTGACTATTCATGTGTACGAGGGGTTTACAAGATCAGGCACAAAAAAAAAAAAAAACACTGAACTTAATAACTCACAGCATTCCAAAAAGCCCTCACTAAAACGCCCTCCACTCACTCATAGCCTTTTTGAAGGCACTTGTCTGGTCTAGAGTCTGTACAGCATCTAGAAGGATCTCACTCTGAATGACTGAGAAAACAGTCGCAGTAAACTTAGGCTACATCCACACGGCAAGGAGATTTTATTTAAAAAAATATAGCGTCCACATGGGCAACGGATCAGTAAAATATCAGGTACATATGGCAACGCAACGCTTGCTGAAAACGATGCAATACACATGCCACACCTCTACGTGCGCTGTAAGACGGTCCCATCGGAGACACCAGAACAATAGAAGAAGTAGGACGCATGCGCATAAACCCATAGACATCCTATTATTACGTAGACAGAGCGTTGGCTGTTCTGACGCAAGAAATATGGTCGCCATCTTGGAGTGGTGAGATGAGCGCGAGATACTCGTATATATCAAGGTAACGTCTATTACTGCACCATACTACACGACTGAAGAAGAAGACAAGAGACAAGATGCCAGGCTGGCGCTCAGCGTTAGCCTGGGCCCGTCCATCCTAAGCGTGACGCAACACGAGGGCCTGTTGCGAGCTTAGTCTGGCCAGGCAAGCTATCTACAGCTCTTCCAAGCTCCCGAAAAATCGGGAACCAATCAATTTTGAGCATCTCCAACGGCCCTGGGTAGAGGCGTGTTCAAGGCACTGACGTAGTAGAACTGCGACCGGAAGCCATAGATTGTTTACAGAATCTATGCCGGAAGCGCTTCATTCACTAGAAACATTACGAACATGGAGCAAGTTCTCATTGAAAACGGAGCAAAGAGCAGCCCTGGAGGTATTTATTGAAAGGAAGGACGTTTTCGCCTTGCTCCCGACCGGCTTCGGTAAGAGTTTAATCTACCAGTTAGCCCCGTCGCGTCACATACGTCAGAGGAAAGAGTGATGTGATTGGTTTAAGCTTCATCACAGCCTTTTCTGGCTTCGACCAGTAGCAAACAGGCATTTCAGGGAGGCGGGTCAACCACGGGCTCTGGGAAACGGTTGGGCTTAATATCTTGGCCAGACCAATAGCTCGCAGAGCTTTGCAGTCACGTTAGCCAGACTAGCTCAGTGTACTCCTGCTCAAACGAGCGAACCATTTCCAACAGAAGCAGGGGCATTACTTTTCACAAGTAAGATTTAACATTACCGTACTATTTGTTGTTTTTTTTAAATAGTATATTACCAGAGCTGAGAAGGCGCTAAGGGTGTATTCAGACCAGGATAGTTCGATAGTTCACTTGCTTTGGTCCGAACCAAATGCGTTTTTTTTTTTTTTTTTTTCATTTTGGTGTGGTTCGCTTTCACACTGTACATTTTAGTAAGCGGACCAAAATCTGTCAACAAAGCCACGCGCCCTGAGGTCGTTCAGCTATTGGTCAGAGACGACACGCGCACAAAGCGTTAAGTTCAAAAGTAGTCATGGAGGCTTTCCGTGCTGTTATTCTTTTTAATGTCATCAAAGCTATATGTTTTTTCCAGTTTTTACTGTTTTCACAATTGTGCGATTACTATGCTGTTGTACAAGTAATTTATCGACGACGACGACAAAGGGCAAGGCGGCTACGGAGGATAGCGCTGATGAGCGCACATCATGTTGTGACAGTTCTGGCTCTTCACGCAATAGATGAATTTCTTTTTTGCGTCGCTAGTACCGCCACTTTTTGAAAGACTGTCCCTGACTTTAATGTAGGTCTGACGGAGTTTCTTCACTTTTAGCCGACGTTGTTCTGGGGAGCGCGTGAACCCCTTCTTCATTTTCTCACTGAATACAGCAAACACGTCGGCATTTTTGTGTGTTCTCTCCAAAAGCTCAGATATGTGGACATCTGCCCATATATCCACAAGGGGACGCGTTTCTTCCTCGGCCCACGTTTGCCCCCTACTCATTTTTTGTACTCGCCTACCACTGGTGACTGAACAACCCTTGACAACCGAAACAGTGTTTGCACTTTGCGGTGGAGTGTCAAGACTCTGTTTCCCATAATGCTCGACAAACGACGGAAGCTCCCGAGGTACAAAAAAGCAAAACTTTAGGTCCGGTCTGTTTTCACACCTCCAAAAGATCCGCACCAGGGTTCCTTTGGTCCGGACCGAGTCCGACCTTGCAGCTCGGTCTCGGTCCGCTTGTTTGGTCCGGACCAGAGTTCGGTGGTTTGTATTCGGACCCACCCAAAAGGTCCGGACCAAGGGAAATTTGGTTCGTTTGGTCCGGACCAAACAACGTAGGTGTGAATACGCCCTAAGAGACTTAAATCGTCATCGGGTAGCACTAGTCTAATACATAAGAGTATGACAATAGACATGAATGAAATTAAATATGATAAAGTCGAAATAAATGATGAAGAAATTGATTGTGAATGACAACAGGTATAAATGTACAGTCTAGATTGTGTTGGGGTAGGGCTGTTAACCTACGTTAACCTGTCAAATTTTTCTCGGTTTCAAAAAAAAAAGTTTGTTGGTTAAAGTAACCTGTAAATAACAGTAGAGGAAATGCGACAAGATTACACTTCGCCATCTCTTATAAATTCACTGACTAGATTAATTTCCCCTTTGATATGTTCTTAACAATCTATTTAAAGAAAACATACACACAATTGAATCATTATAATGGATTTAGATTGTTAAAACCGCATTTTATTTAAAAAAGTGTCCGAATTTACCCTACCCATTGCAACAGATTGGTGGTTGTAGCCGATAGAAAAACGTTAAGCTGTTTATATCTAATGTATTTAGTATTCACACATTTTTTTTTGTAGGATATCAATCACCGTTTCCTCAACTTCAACAATCTCCGACGTCTGTTCACTTAAAGGTCCCATGGCATGGTGGTTTGTTGATGCTTTAAACGGGCTCGTGGAGGTTTCCGGATGTTATATCCGCAGCCTTTCTCGAAATGAACCCTCGGCACGTAGATATAGCCTCCTGGGAGAAAGCCCCATTTCAGCGCTTTTCCCAGTGTGTCGTTTTGCTAATGAGAAGCAGGAGGCGGGGAAGGGTAGAGGATGGGGGCGGGTCTTATCATTAATATTCATGACATGTAAACGTGTTACCTCTGATTGGCTAACAGCACTGTGACGCTACCTCCAGTGGGTCAGAACAAGCGGATGTGGGTGTCTTACTATGACGAGAGAGAAGGAACAAACCGCGAAGGGAAAAATACCGCGCGCTGACGTCATTAAGGTGCGACGCGAGGAAGTAAAATAAATTCAACAAATGTTTGGGTTTTTACTGGACAAACAAACAAATAAAATGAACGAGTGACTGAAAAAAAAAAAGAATGTGGGTGTCTGTAAAAACTGTTTTGATTGGCTATTATAACAGAGCATGCTGCATGCTTTTTGGTTTTGTAGCGCAGAGTACCTGGCTAACTGCAGGAAGCGGTTAGCTGCACAGCTAATGTAGCCATTGCAAGGCTAATGTGGCACCGATTTTAAAACACGGCAAAACGACTCAACAGTTATACACTTACTTGTTCGGTGTTTGTGGCTGATGCGGCAGGGATGCTTGGTACGGACCCAGGCTTCAGTGACAGTTGATGTGCAAAACCTGCCCTGTACTGTCCCAAGTTGTGGAAATGTTCATCAGGAAAATGCTTCCGACAAACGTACACCGTCTTAGGTAGACTCGACGGCGTATTATTGAAGTAAATAAAATTAAGCCACTGCGTCTTCAGGGGCTCTCCCGTCGGCAGTAAAAACAGACTCTTTTCTGTGTTGTCACATCCATGTACAGTGCAACTTCCATGTTTCGCTCGCTTAGGTGATGCCATGCTGTTGTGTCCTCTATGGTCTGCTCACTACAACTGGGCGGGCAATCCATACAGTGGGTGGGAATCCAGAGGGGGGGCGTGGGGATCATCTCCCTTGCTGACGTCGGCAAGGGAAGAGCTTCTCAACGCGCCGTTTTGACACGCCATTCTCAAATATTGGGCATAGTTTGGTTTACACATTATGAAATTTCTAGCCACTGGGGTGACTTAAGAAGGTCAGAGGAACTCATTTTAACGTTAAAAAACCTCAGAAAGTGAAAATTTCATGCCATGGGACTTTTAAATAAAACATACACACATTTGAATCATTATAATGGATTTAGATTGTTAAAACCGCATTTTATTTAAAAAAAAAAGTGTCCCACTTTCCCTGAATTTACCCTATCCATTGCAACAGATTGGTGGTTGTAGCCGATAGAAAACCGTTAAGCTGTTTATATCTAATGTATTTAGTATTCACACATTTTTTGTAGGATATTAATCACCGTTTCCTCAACTTCAACAATCTCCGATGTCTGTTCACTTAATATCAGGATATTCTATTAACGTGAAGCCAACTATGAATAATAACCCCGCCGCTATCCTTTATCATAGCTACATGTATGACAAAAAAATGCGAGCCAGCGCTGCCAGCGCATTACACTGAGTGCAGCACATCACCACTCCAAGATGGCAGCCCCGCGTCTCGTCAGCGCTTTTAGAATTTACGTTGGATGCTCCGTCTACGTAATAATAGGATGTCTATGCATAAACCCCTTCTTCTACCCGGCGTGAAGCACTCACAGGAACAAGCACACAACAAGAAGAAGAAGATGGCTGCGACTACGCGAGGAAATCGTGCCTTCTGTGTGTACAAATTAGTTTTATTAGTGTGCATAGTTTTATATAACTTAATTTTCTTATTGTGTGTGAACATTTTGAAAAGCAGTCTTATCCTAGCCTGGCAAGCCAGACTAAATGTGAATATTTAGTCTGGCCTCGATCTGTAGACATTTCTGAAGGTGGTGGGAGGAACAAACCGCTGTCTTTCAAACTGTCTCTGTGCGTATAGGCCAACGCTCTGACCAATCAGCGCAACAGTGACTGTGACGTAGTCAGAGCGACAGAAAGCAGTGGGGGAGGCCTTGAAATAAATAATTTTTCAAAATGCGTATTAATTAATAAACAGGTTCTAGATATTAAGAAGTTTGGAGATAATGACCACAAGTTTGGAGTCTGTACCACATACTTAACATACTCATTTTTTTCAAGGGTTTGCTTAAACTGTTTTTGAGAGTTTTTATTTAGTGGTGTTTGGTGAAATAATTTCCCTTAAATTTAAAATAACGGAAAAATAAGAAACAATCAAAAAGTAATGTTTCAAAGCTGTTTATTAATTCTTCGTACTGCACAAACTAGCCCCATCCTTTTGGCTACGAGCGGAGCCAGCTGGTAGACCAGACTTTTGCCATAGCCGGTCGGCAAAACAGCGAAAACGTCCTTCTTGAAAAGGAATGAGCGGAGAGCCTCTTCCTGCTCATGTTTCAACGAAAACTCCAAGTCTAATTCTTCTAAAACTGATTCCAAAGCGGAGTCAAACGCGCGCTGTTCACTAGCCGTAGCCATCTTTCCTGTTGCGCTTTCTCCAGCGTCGCGCAGCTTTGTCGTCACTCCTGCAAAAGCCCGCCCAAAGAATCCAAACAAAAACCTTGTGTTGTGATTGGCGGGCACGATTTGATGCCCGGGGTGTTTTTTTGTTTATATGGTGCGAGGCTAGACCCACTCGCTAGGCAAAAATATTTTTGGCTGCTAGGCAGGTGGGTCTAGTTTCCTAGGCTAGTCTTATCCAATAAAAAAAAAAAGAAATTCAAGAAATGGTTCAGTTACTTGTTTATTTAAAAGAAAAGCTGTATAGAAAAGTGAATACAATGCAGTGGTTCATACAAAACAGCGAGAGTGCTGCTTGTTCTAGTCATGTGGTTGTGACGTCATCGTAAACAAATCCGTTCTACTCATCCAGACGACTTCGCAATGGTGCCGTTGCCAGATTTTTCCACTCTGGAACCCGTTCTCATTTTGGGGCACCCAAAACGCCGGTGCCGTGTGGATGCCAGGCCGAAATGATAAACAATTTTATCAGATTCACCTGAATCCGTTGCCGTGTGGACAGGATACGTAAGGTGGAGTTGAATTGTAATGAAAGATTCAAAGATTTCAGTAAAGTTCATTTATTCCCAAAACAAGCATACTTTTTTTTTCTTGAAACAAGATGAACCGCATTTGATAAATGTCCAAAATGTACTTACTTGTTTTTAAAAAAAAAACAAAACTTATTTTATTTTCAAAGGTGCTCCAAATAAGACTTTTTTTCAAGATATTTTGTCTACAGATAGTTTTCACATGACGTCACAGAGTCGGGGATTCCCTGGTGGCGGCCATCTTGGAGGGCAAGCTTACCGTACGGGTGACTGAGCACACATTGTAGCGCGCGAGTTACATTCATTTATATATTATTTACATTTATTTAAAGCTAGCAATGGTGCAAACTTGTTGTATTCACGGCTGTCGGAATAGGTCAGATGATGAAGTCAAGCGGAGCTTTTATGGAATTCCTACTGTATGGGAGCACGAAGGCGAGCAAACAAAGAAACTCTGCATACAAAGGAGAAATCTATGGCTTGCGAGAATCAACCGCAAGGATTATCAGCCTTCCAAACACAGCAAAGTCTGCTCCGATCATTTTAGAAGTGGTAAGTTGTTTAAATAAACAATCAATTGTGTTGAAGTTTGTTTTTGGAAACCAAAACATCATGTGAACAATCTCTGGAGAATGCCTAACTGGAACCGCTGAGTGTACGTTTACATTGTAATGTACACTTAATATCGCTCGTTCGTCACGTTTCTATTTGAAACTTGTCACTTCACTCACGCAAGGGTCATTTTTGAAAAACATTTTAGGTCTATTCTGTAGTCCTGAGCGGTGTGCAGGACTGCGCAAATGTGCGCAGCTTCCCGAGTTAAACTGTTTTTTTTTTCTCATCCTTATACTTCCTGTTTCATGGACTGTAACGGATTTGCTTATTTAGTAATTTTAATACAGAATTTACTTTGAAATTATAATCAGACACTCCAACGCCCCCCCTAAAAAAAAAAAAAAAATCAGATCTGCGCGATTCAGGCGGCATCCGCCAAAAGGCGCACTGTGAATATACCGTATAAAGTTGTATATATCAGACAGCCTTTCAAGTTTGAAGTCAGTTTCAGGCTTTGGAGCAGGCTTTGGCAGTTTCAGGCTTTGGCAGCCCTGCATAGTCACTTGAAAATGCATCTTTGTCCACTTCGTAGGGGTCAATTCCCCCAATCAAGGCCAGTTTGGCTGCATACCGTTGTCGTGAGACGTCGTCTAATGTATCTATATACTTCTGTTTGCTTGATTTTGCCGACATTGATCTTTATTTTAGAAAGCTGACTATATAACTTCATAAATTCGTCCGAGATAACGTAGCCGGCCGGTAGTGGCGATGGTCCGTTTTGTTTGCCCTCCAAGATGGCGGCTGGGGGGCGTTCCCCGGAATGCCGTGACGTCAGTGAAAACTATCTGTACAAGATTTTCAAGATGGACTGTCTAAAAACTAGCCTTTCTAGCTAAATGAGGTTTTGCTTGTTGGGCAATTATGTCTTATAATAAGGGTGGCTAGATGTTTTGACTAGACAAACTTCCTAAGCTTTTTATTTTTTGCAGTGTGATGTTAAATTACGAAATGAGGAAACGTCTAGTCATGATCATGACTGGACATGAGACACAATACAACAATCATGCATCTCTGAGATGTCACTCAGATCAGCGTCCTCGATGAGTAATATGCCAACTCCTTTCCACTTCATGCGAGCATTGCTAGACGATCACGTTATCATTTTCTCTTTCACTTTAAATCACTTAAGACGTCTCTCCGAGTCTCTGGTGTTTTCCAGGTGGCTCTCAGCCAGAGAACACGAGATTATACTGATAAACGTGATGCTGTCGCGTTACGACTCCCAGAGGGAAGGGCTTCTGGCATCCTGCAGGGAAATCTCAACACTTTTTCCCGCGATTCTTCCTCGGATGCCTTTAAAAGGACTGGCGGTTTAGTGCTGGAAAATGTCTTGAGCGAGTCCCGAGCTGGAAACGAATTTTTAATCAGCCCCAGCAGCATTAATCTTCGGAGTCAAATGCACGACCTTATCTGTTTTGGTTCTCAGGTGGAGAACAAACGGTTTGTTTAATGTGGCGCGGCATGCAAGGCTTTTTTTTTTTTTCTTTTCCTTTTCACATTTGTGTATATAAGCTGGACCAACCTGATTAGCCC
This sequence comes from Neoarius graeffei, assembly GCF_027579695.1. Classification (NCBI taxonomy): domain Eukaryota; kingdom Metazoa; phylum Chordata; class Actinopteri; order Siluriformes; family Ariidae; genus Neoarius; species Neoarius graeffei. Next base: position 86,729,631 of record NC_083575.1, read on the forward strand.
GGCTGTAAATAAAACCTGAAACATGATGACCGAAGAGTGCCGGGGGGGATGTAAATGCAATTTATTTTTCATGAAGACAGAATTGACTTTGCTGCATGTCTTTCTGGGAAGATGGAAAATGCTGTAATTTTTTTTTTTTAAAGTGGTGTGGATTTGGTTTACTCCAGCACAGATACCCATGGAACATTTCTGGGGGAAAAATTATTAGAAATAAAAACCTCCTGGGTTTAGGACTTGTATTTTGTTTGTCCTGATGCACACTAATGCCGCTTTTCCACTACCAACGCGGCTGAGTTGGGCTGAGCCGTGCCGTGCTGAGTCGAGCTGAGCGGGGCTGTTGGAGTTGCATTTCGACTACAACCGCGCTGAACCGTGCTGGCTGGAAGTGGGTGGACACATTGGGTGGAGTTAGCGAAAGTGGGTGGACGTCACGTGATGTCGTTAGGCGACGCAAACAGTGACATCAGTGAGCTTTTAAGCGGTAGTCTCACGACCCGGGTAGTAAACAATAAACATGGAAGACATGGAGTCGTTAGTGTTGCTGGTCTTGGCGCTGTGGCTTGTTGTCACCGACAACGCCAACAGATACTGGCAAGAGTGTATAGATGAGGCGAGGCGCATAAGGCTTCAGAAATTCTCGTAATTCTTCTTCTTCCGGGTTTACGGCGTTTACAGATCCCAGCATGCTCGCGGGGCGTGTGTGGGCATGTGAGGACACTCCTCCTCACCAATCAGTGCACAGGGGAGTGTCTGCTCACGCCCCTAGCCCCACTCGGCTCGGTTTGGCTCGCTTCAGCCCCACTCCAAAACCATGCGAGTTTTGGGTGCTGGGTAGGGCTGAAGCGAGCTGAGTCGTGCTGCTCTGAGGTAGTCGAAACGCGAGCCGTGTTGGGCTGAAGTGAGCTGAAAAAGGGTAGTGGAAAAGGGCCACTATAGTCTCAACCAGATGCTCTTCCAAAAAAAAAAAAAAGGGGGGGATTTTCACTCCTGTCCCATCCCACCTTTGCAATGACCGAATCGGAGAAAAGAAAAAAATTCCTATCCCATCCCAGTCCCTGAAGAATGACTCCTGTTCCATCCTGTGTTTTAAAATAAAGAAAATACCATTTCTTCGAGTTAGAACCGCATATCTCTGCTACTAAAGGAAGGCTGTCCGTCTCTTCCTCTGTCTCTGTCTGTCCGCCGATGCAAATCGACACGGCTGGACGCGCATACTCCTTACTTTGCACATGGATTGGTGACACCCCAGACGGGCCCAAGACAACATTTTTCGATTTTCCGAAAGACAGTATTCATTTCCCATAGGCTACATGCTAGCGCTAACACGTTGCATGTGGCGTCGGCGGGGAATCCCGTCCCCGACTTGCCGGAGAGTTTCGATTGTACAGGACCTCACAAACAGCACTTCCATTGGGGCCGAGTCTACATCACTGAGGTGGTGTTTACATTAGACCGTATCCGTCTCGTTTTCGTCGCGGATGCACTGTCCGTGCACATTAAAACGCCGGGAAACGACTCCACAGGCGGAACAGTTTGAATCCGCCAGGGCCCACGTATTCAACCCAGTACGTATCTGATCCGGTGCTGTGTAAACATTGAGGAACGAGGATACGCAGTGCTGAGCTCTAGCTGACGTCGTCATTGGACAACGTCACTGTGACATCCACCTTCTTGATTCGCTGGCGTTGGTCATGCCACGTTGCTCATGTGACGCGACTGCTGAAAAACGGCGCGGACGGCTCAGTCCCGAATCACTGCTCGTGCGCTTCACTCGCGCGCTCTGTGAGCTGCGCAGGGCCGGAGTGCGCACCCTCCAGAGGGCACTCGCTGTTCAGGGCGGAGTGATTTGGAGCGCAGGATGCCGGAGTGCGGAGGAGGAAGCGCTGAGCCGCACTGAGGTTTATTTACACATGCGTGCCGTCTAATTAGTCATGTGATTAGCGTATCCATGTATTGGCGTTGCTGTGTGCACGCGAATCGTTTTAAAAACGTTAATCTGATGATCCGCTGATACGGTCTAATGTAAACACCACCTGAGGAGACGTGGGGGGTCATTTTGACAGACAGTGAAAATGTTTGTCTGTAATGACGTGTTCACTCAACTCTTCACTGGGGCCAGTCAGAGGAAATCAGGTTCACGGGCAATAACTACTAGCTTAGACATGAAAAACTGACCTCTTGTTGTTGTGGCGATTCCTGAATCCGTGACGTCAAAGCAAAACAGAACCCCAGATGTCAGCCATGTTGGTGGAGATACAAACGCGGGGTCAAGCGACATTCCATAGTCACGCGTGCGCAATTCTTTTTGTTTGTTTCTCCGCTGCTTTAAGCAGCGTACTTTTTAACAGTACTCGTGACCGTGGTACATTCCGATTTTTTTTTTTTTTTAGAATTCCGTCGGTGATTTGGAAAGAGGGCGAGGAAACTCCGAGGCTTAGGAAGGAGACGAGCATTCATGTCAACCCCTTTGGGCGTCCACCTGTAGTATCAGAGGAAGAAATCCATAAAATCAACACAAAATCCTTATAGCCTTCGAATCGCACCAAACTTAAGTATAACTTGCCTGAGAACTTCGTCCAGCATGTCGAAAATGGCCTCGCCCGTGCCGATATTGCACACGGGCATGTCTATGATTCTTGACTTCGCCCCTCTGTTTATGTCGAAGATCCGCACCAAAACGGCCAGTCGCTTGTCCGTCTTTTTGTCATTGGATTCGTCGATCATCAAGGAAAATGGCGACGTCCGGCAGTGCTGGATGATCGGTAGTGTAGCTTCGGGGGCCAAGTTCTTTTTGATTATTTGCGTTGTTTTGGTGCGCCTACAGCTGATAGATTTCGCAATCGTACCGTCTGTGCAAATTCGCTGCAACAGTTCTGTCAGGTGGTCCGCAACGGCTAGCGGCAAATTGTGCTGAGCAATAAAATTACAGATCGTAACTTCTGCTTTTATTACACTTGTTGGTTGATCATCGGTCTTGGGCTTTGCAAACATCGTCATTTGCGGCTGATTCTGTTTCTGGTGCAGATTTCGCGGATGTCGTTTGGACCTCGCGTGTTCCCTCACGTCGTAAACTCCAGACGCCGCAACTTTTACACTACGTTCAGACTGCAACCTGAAACGACCCATATCCGATTTGTTGTGAAATCCGATTTTTTTGTTAGGCCGTTCACATTACCAATTATATGAGACTTGTATGCGATCTCCAATATGAACGGAAAACGACCCAAAAGTGTCCCGCATGCGCAAATTGACACGTAATAAGCACATCTACGTAATACGTAAACAAAAACAAAAAGCGCACTCTTCAAGTTTGCAAGTAAAGCATGGAGATGAGGCGAGACCTGGCGATGTGGTTTTTGTGGCGGCGGCGGAACTCACACAATAATCTGATTAATGTGGGCAGCAGACTAATGAGACCGAAGGTGTCAAATTACTGGAAATTTCCAGAACAATCTTATCTTGTAATACAGGATGGTTTAAGTTATAAATCAGTTATAGAAACTGTTTTATTTAATCAGGCTAACAGATCAACATCCAGGTCCCTACCAAATCCACCATTAGCTTGATCAATTCTATAAAAGTCTATTTAAATTCTGAAAACTGTACAAATGTTGTTGTTTTCCACCAAAGAGGCGGGATTAGCCAACGCAGAATAGTGACGTTTGTCTCTTGTTGATGACGTGTAGGTCGCATGAATGCGACCTGTCCGGTCAGACTGCAGTCGCATGTGAAAATATCGGATATGCATCGGAATTAGGACCACATATCCAAGCGGCCTGGGCCGCATGTGAAAAAATCGGATCTGCGTCGTTCAGATTGTCAATAACAAATCGGATATGGGTCGTTTCAGGGTGCAGTCTGAACGTAGTCTTATATCTCGCACACAAACTGTGCAGTGCGCGTACTCCTCGTTTTCCGCCTGAACAATGACACCATTAAATGTCTCCTTCCATTCAGAAGATACCACCCGCCGTATCTCATTTTCTTTCTCGGTGTTCCCATTCTTTCACTCGGCAGACGCTATTCAAAATCTCTCAGGTGTAAACAATGTTGCTCTGCACAATGAGACTACGTTCAGACCACCCTGAAACGACCCATATCCGATTTTTTTTTGCCCATATGTGACCTGTATCCGATTTGTTATTGACAATCTGAACGACACAGATCCGATTTTTTCACATGCGACCCAGGCCGCTTGGATATGTGGTCCTAATTCCGATGCATATCTGTTATTTTCACATGCGACTGCAGTCTGACCGGACAGGTCACATTCATGCGACCTACACGTCATCAACAAGAGACAAACGTCACTATTCTGCGTTGGCTAATCCCGCCTCTTTGGTGGAAACTTGAAGAGTGCGCTTTTTTTTTTTTTACGTATTACGTAGATGTGCTTATTACGTGTCAATTTGCGCATGCGGGACACTTTTGGGTCGTTTTCCGTTCGTATTGGAGATCGCATACAAGTCTCATATAATTGGTAATGTGAACGGCCTAACAAAAAAATCGGATTTCACAACAAATCGGATATGGGTCGTTTCAGGTTGCAGTCTGAACGTAGTGTGAGAGAATCGTTCGAACAATGACCGTTTGGCGCGTTTAAATGCAGATCGTGCGCATGACCAGAACGAGCGAAGTCTTGCAGTCGCGATACTGCACGAGGCTTGAGGAATAAACATCCGGTTTCACATAGTCTAGGTTATCTGCCCCTGTATACACGCTGTGCTTTGTCTATAAATCGAGCTTTTGTATGTTTTTGCGACGATCAGCTGATGACGTTCAAGTAAGATACACAAAATAAATTTAGGTCAGAAAATACTGAAAATCCGTAAGACTTTGTTTATACGCCCGTACGCCCTTGAAATGAGCTAAAATCCGTATAATTTCCGGGCAATCCGTATAGGTTGACATGTATGGACGAGACGAGCGCGGCTGAACAACATCGGCAGGGCTGATCTAACCGAGGCGAAAACCAAAACAGCTCGTGTTTGCAGTCAGTCATCATTTTATCTCCGATGAGATTCAAAAGCTTTCTCGATAATATCAGGGAAGAATTTTATTTCACGTTGCTAGAATTTTGCTATAAAATGGGCGTTCTCTCTTGTCGTGGTTCACTCGGTTGTTGTTATAATTTTAACACGTGTATTAGCATTTCGCTTCGAGGAGCGCCAGCAAAATTATACGATAGAAACAATCCAGACTGGCACCCACTCAGAACATGGGCTCTGTTGGTTTCGTCCAAGGTCGGACTTGATTCTGCGGCAGCCGAACCAGATAGAATGCGATATCTGGGTACTCGATGGTCGGTAGAAGCGTCTTATCTTCAGAAAAGGGTCAAAACCATGCACGTCTGTCTTCTCTTTGTTTCGGATCATCGCTCAGTCGTTCAAATCGTGGGAATGCTGAGAAAATTCAGCACTGTTTTTACGGACACACTTTCAGCGGCTGTTGTCCGAGTTGCTTTGTATATCCACCATCATGGCGGACGCTCATGACGTCGCACGTTTTGATCACATGGTTGCAAGTCATCGAAAGTGAAACTGATTCCCATCCAGTAGGACTTCCCCAGGAATCCCATGACCCACAAAATTCCCAAAACGTCCGCCTCTTATCAGTAGATAACTTTGTATCCGTTTGGAACGGATGACACATTGGGTGTCATTTCAAATCTATTCTTAGTAAAGTTGTGTGCAAATATTTGTGCAAGCCAAACCAAAATTTCTGCCAGATATACAAAACTTTTGGTTGCGCAATCCCCCCCCCCCTTTTGCATGCTGTATGTTGAAGACGACAGTTTTTTTTTTTTTTTTAAATAAGTTATTTTATTCACCGGAGCTTTTTATTTTATTTTCTCTCCTTTTTTAAATGTAATTTTACTTATTTTTGTGTAGTTTGATGTTTGTTTTTGTCCGCCGGTCGGTTCCCTCCAGGCCTATGGAATCAATTTTGTGCCAAAATGTTCATACAATACTTTTGAAATCAAGCAAAAACGACAAATCAAAATACAAAAAAAGAACAAAAAGTCAATTTTTTTAGACTGGCAAACAAATTATTCATGTAATCATGCAAAATATCAGTCTATTACTCTTCAGAAACCTTTTATTTTTGTTCCGCGTCTTTCTCAGTTTTGTTTGACATAATTTATTTTGGTTGCGATTCCAGCTTTCTCGTTTGCGCTCCCTGACTTTTTGCTTGCAGTTTTGGCACAAACTTCCCGTGTGGGTGGGCTGTCCAGGAACGCATTCCCATTGGCTAACTTGTAAATTCAATATCATAGTCGCCACTGAAGTCCACTCGATCCTTGTTTACCGTCAATGGATCGGTCACTCGTAAAACAGTCCGCCAGAATCCGAGTAGGGAATGGCTGAGCGTAGCCGTCAGTCAAACACAAGTTAGCCAATGGGAATACGTTCCTGGACAGCCCGCCCACACGTGAAGTTTGTGCCAAAACTGCAAGCAAAAAGTCAGGGAGCGCAAACGAGAAAGCTGGAATCGCAACCAAAATAAATTACGTCAAACAAAACTGAGAAAGACGCGGAACAAAAATAAAAGGTTTCTGAAGAGTAATAGACTGATATTTTGCACGATTACATGAATAATTTGTTTGCCAGTCTAAAAAAATTGACACTTTTTGTTTTTTTTGTTTTTTTGTATTTTGATTTGTCGTTTTCGTTTGATATTTCAAAAGTATTGTATGAACATTTTGGCACAAAATTGCTTCCATACAGGCCTTGGTTCACCGTGGGTGATGCCTGTGCTCCTCGCTATGGACTTCAGTGAGCTCGTTGCTCATTTTAACATCATGGTTGTCCAGCGCTCTGTGCAGCAGTGCTTTAGTGCTTGGCGCGGTGTTTTCCGAGCCATGTTGCTCGGTGGCTGTGCAGGCGGTTTGGGACGTACCAGCGCTCTGCGTGGCAGTACGTCTGTGCTCACTTTGTCGATCCATGGCATGGTGTTCCGAGTGATATTGCCCGGCGGCGGTGCAGTAGCTGTGCTGGCGGTGCGGGGCTTGTTTCGTGCGCCTTTTGGTAGGACTGTGGCTGCTACACCATTGGAATGACATGACATCCTGACCTCTATTTGGTGGAGGTTTATTTTTCTTTTTTTTTTATTTTTTTCCTTTTCCTCTCCCAATAATTGTAAAGCGACCTTGGGTTTTGAGAAAGGCGATTATATAAATTGAACTTTATTATTTTGACCTTGTAGTAAATTGGATATGATAAAATTTTGCTGGTCTACACAATTTATTTAAATATATATATTTTTGTTCAACTACATACTATAATAGCTATTTTAAGCTGACTGGGAGAAGCCATAGCCTAATGGTTACAGAAGCAGCTTTGGGACCAAAAGGTCACCGGTTTGATTCCCTGGACCAGCAGGACTGGCTGAGATTAGCCTGGGCCCGCCCATCCTAAGCGTGACACAACACGGGGGCCTGTTGCGAGCTTAGTCTGGCCAGGCAAGCTATCTACAGCTCTTCCAAGCTCCCGAAAAATCGGGAACCAATCAACTTTGAGCATCTCCAACGGCCCTGGGTAGAGGCGTGTTCAAGGCACTGACGTAGTAGAACTGCGACCGGAAGCCATAGATTGTTTACAGAATCTATGCCGGAAGCGCTTCATTCACGCTTCCGCATCTATTACGCATAGATGCTGTATTGAAAGCATTCAACGGGAAGTTCTCATTGAAAACGGAGCAAAGAGCAGCCCTGGAGGGATTTATTGAAAGGAAGGACGTTTTCGCCTTGCTCCCGACCGGCTTCGGTAAGAGTTTAATCTACCAGTTAGCCCCGTCGCATCACATACGTCAGAGGAAAGAGTGATGTGATTGGTTTAAGCTTCGTCACAACCTTTTCTGGCTTCGACCAGTAGCAAACTGAGGCATTTCAGGGAGGCGGGTCAACCACGGGCTCTGGGAAACGGTTGGGCTTAATATCTTGGCCAGACCAATAGCTTGGAGAGCTTTGAAGTCGCGTTAGCCAGACTAGGCTGAGATGGCCTTGAGCAAGGTACTGAACCTCCAACTACTCCCCAGGTTGTTCTGTTGTACGTCGCTGTGGATAAGAGCGTCTGCTAAATACTTGGAATGTATTCCATTTAATCGAATTCAAGTATAAACGAGACCATTGATGATGGCGTAGCTCAGTCCGGCCCTGTCTAGTCTAGAAGGAACGATTTAAAGTGGGCCACCTTGCTCAGTTCTATGGTCAACTAGTCTAGCTCAAATATTTGCCAAAAAGAATTTAAAAAATGGTGAGGAATTGACCGAGAATGATTGATTACTTTTGTTGCATTGCTCATTAAAGTGCATATTCTGGACCAATTTCATGTTATTTTATTTTAAAAAAAATTTTTTTATAGGAATGTATATCCCTTTACACGCTCATCCAGAAGGGTAATTTTGCACAAGGCCATCTGTCTACAGCAGAAAAAAATAAAATAAAACGCATCTGGAAAAATCCCAAGGGAGTCTGGAGCCAGATTCGTGACGTTACCTGCGGAAGCGCCAGCAGGCTGCGCGAGCTTTGCACGGTTTCAGTGCACAGCCTGTGTAGACCAAGCGCTCGCATTTCTCTTTCATTGCCCGGTCTTTTGAGAAACGATGAGTACTAATCCCATCAAGATCGGTGTTGCTACACCCTCCTACGATACATCTGCTAACCATTTTAATAATTACGCGATAACGTTGAAGAAATTTGCAGAAAACCACCAGGTCGCTTTCTCATAAACAAACCAGCGCTGACGTAGGATTCAGAAGGTGGCGTCCTGCACGCGACATCACGAAAATCAGTGTTTCCCGGGAAATCCAAATGGCAATTTTTTTCTAGGCGGACCAATTCGCCTCAAATGGCTCGATTTCAACTGAATGCTTCTGGTATTGCGCAAAATGTTATAGATATTTGACCCTAGTTGAATATAAAATAGGAGAATTGCATTGATCTTGCTCCCGAATTTACCCATGATATGCACTTTAAGGTGTTCTGAGCATTTAGCAGAAGTTCCGCTCCATGATTTGCAAGAACGGATATCTTCACTTGAAAGCAAAGTTTTGATCGGTCGTAAAGCCCTTGACCCCTGAATATCCAGTCCGTCCGCAACGTAGCAGTCTTCTTCGATGACTTGTACATACTCGGGAGCGCTTGTCAGAGATCAGGAACATTTTCCTGAACCTTCATGCTTCTGCGAATGATTAAGTTGTTTCGTATCCAGCCTGATAAATAAGGCCCGGAATCTGTTCATTCTGAATAATGATGCGTTCATGTACGCTTGCATCCCTCCATGTGTATTTCGGCCCTCTTTCAGCACGAGGATTTGTGATCCAGGATTGCAGAGGCCCATCAGATACAGCTCCAGCCTCTTCGCCGAGCCCTCCATATGGCTGCAATCAGAGGACGTCATCGTAAATGACCTCACTGGCTTTAATCCACACGCTCTTTGTATCGTACTCTGAACATGACCCAAGAAGGACTTTGTGCAGAAAGCAAGTTGCCAGTGAATCATAAAAAGGCATTTTTGTGTGTTTTTAGGAAGGACTAGAGTAACCGTGTGTGATGAAATTGGATGCCTGCTTTTTAGTTCAGTTCTCTGGAACATTACTGTTATTGGAATAATAATTAACTGGCGTTTGGGGTAAATTAATTATCATGGCTCCAAAGAGTCAATATTTTCCATTTCTTTCAGTGAGCTGCATGTATACTCTCTCAAAATATCTAGTAACATCACTAATATGCATATTACTAGCACATAATGTGGGCACCATACAGTTTCATCTCCAGAACATGTTGGGCTAATATTAACCAAAATTGTAGTTGCTCTGCTAACTTGATATTTTTGACAGGCTTGGCTTGACTGCTGTTAAATAAATCATTGATAATCCGAAATTCTCGGTGCAGTCAATACTCCACTGAAGTTCTCCTTGCTGTGAGAAATGTGATCGAGTTTGCTGCCAGCTAGCTTTGTGCTCAAGTTACTTGCAGTAAAATACAGTATCGATGAGCAATGGTGGTAAACGCAGGTCGGTAACCGATCTTACTGTTCCGATTTGTCGACAGACTCAGTCTGAGGGTCACATACAGTATTACCATGCGCCATGTGGAGGGAGGGGTTGGGGTAACAGGTGGATTTCGGGGCATTTCTAATTTATGTATTCAGGGATCCTTAAATTTTTCATGAGGTGAAGAGATTTTATTCCAGGAGGGAAGGAATTGATGAGGGATTGTATAAATTGTAGGTAGGGAATGTAGGGAGGCTTTCTAGGTAAGGTGTGTCAGAATTGTAGGGAGGCTTTGTAGGTAGGAGTAGTAGTAGTTGTAGGGAGGTTTTGTAGGAATTGTCAGTAGGAATGGTGGGTAGGGTTTGTAGGAATAAGTAGGGTTTATAGGAATTGTCGGTAGGAATGGTGGGTAGGGTTTGTAGGAATGATAAGTAGGGTTTGTAGGAATGGTGGGTCGGGTTTGTAGGAATGATAAGTAGGGTTGGTAGGAATGGTGGGTAGGGTTTGTAGGAATTGCCGGTAGGAATGGTGGGTAGGGTTTGTAGGAATGATAAGTAGGGTTTATAGGAATTGTCGGTAGGAATGGTGGGTAGGGTTTGTAGGAATTGTCGGTAGGAATGGTGGGTAGGGTTTGTAGGAGTGATAAGTAGGGTTTGTAGGAATGGTGGGTCGGGTTTGTAGGAATAAGTAGGGTTGGTAGGAATGGTGGGTAGGGTTTGTAGGAATTGCCGGTAGGAATGGTGGGTAGGGTTTGTAGGAATGATGAGTAGGGTTTATAGCAATTGTCGGTAGGAATGGTGGGTAGGGTTTGTAGGAATTGCCGGTAGGAATGGTGGGTAGGGTTTGTAGGAATGATAAGTAGGGTTTATAGGAATTGTCGGTAGGAATGGTGGGTCGGGTTTGTAGGAATTGTAGGTACTTAGACAGCCTTTGTTATTCAGTATGCAACAAGTGTACACATTTTGTTGCAATTTGGCTCAGCACAGAATTAAATATGAAAGTGTATTAAATTATGCAGCAGCAAAAATATAAAGTGCAATAGTATAATGGTAGGAATGGTGGGTAGGGTTTGGAGGAATGGTGGGTAGGGTCTGTAGGAATTGTCGGTAGGAATTGTCGGTAGGAATTGTAGGAATTGTTAGTAGGAATGGTGGGTCGGGTTTGTAGGAATGATAAGTAGGGTTAGTAGGAATGGTGGGTCGGGTTTGTAGGAATGATAAGTAGGGTTTGTAGGAATGGTGGGTAGGATTTGTAGGAATGGTGGGTAGGGTTTGTAGGAAATGTCGGTAGGAATGGTGGGTGGGTTTGTAGGAAATTTTGGTAGGAATGGTGGGTGGGTTTGTAGGAAATGTCGGTAGGAATGGTGGGTGGGTTTGTAGGAAATGTCGGTAGGAATGGTGGGTAGGGTTTGTAGGAAATGTCGGTAGGAATGGTGGGTAGGGTTTGTAGGAAATGTCGGTAGGAATGGTGGGTAGGGTTTGTAGGAAATGTCGGTAGGAATGGTGGGTAGGGTTTGTAGGAAATGTCGGTAGGAATGGTGGGTAGGGTTTGTAGGAAATGTCGGTAGGAATGGTGGGTAGGGTTTGTAGGAATTGTTGCGGTATTGTACAAATTGTAGGTAGGAATTGTACTAGGGAGGCATTAGGTAGGAACTATAGTTAGGATTTTCTTGGAATTCTAGGAATGTATGCAGCACTCAAGTGTTCATTTATTCATTCACAAGACCTACTTTTTTTGTTCGGATTGGATTAAAATAACCTCAAAAACCTCCTCCGTAAAACCATAAGGATTTTTTCGGTTGTTTTAATCCAATTTCAACATCTAAAATGGGTCTTGTGGTCGAATAAATATGAAATATCCATCTTTCTATCTATATATAACACATTGAAAGCAGAAAAAAAGCAAATTTCTTCCAAACGTATTTTACAATTTTAACAAACAAGTTCACAATATGAACATAAAATCAGCAGCTTCCTGTTAGTTTATAATTCTTGAAAAAATGAATAAAAATATACAAGACACCATCAATGATATTTCAAAAAACTGTAATGTGACCTAATTCATCACGATATACGTATTACAATATATCGTCATATCGGCCGGCGCGAGAGGCGACCACGCCGGTGCAGTATGTCGATTTCTCCCATCAGCTTGCCCTTCCTCCAGCTGCTTCATTCACCTTCGGATTATCTCGAGTTAAAGAGTGCGCTGCTGTTTTACAGGCGTCCTTTGAACCTGAATGAAATGGGCTGGTGTGATCGTGCCCTCATGTCATAACTCCAGTTACATGTCAGATCATCTGTTTACACCAGGCTGAGCGACAGTGCTTCAGTTTTCAGAGCTCTTTCGTGGAACCGGTGGCCATGTTTTGGAGAGGGAAAGAAGTAGTGGAAGAATGTTTGTTGTCCTGAGAGACGCTGGGAGGGGTGGCTTTATTTTCCACTCCGATTTCCGCAGTGTAGTGGAGTGTTTGACATTCACAGAGCTGTATTCAGATGGAGGATAGAGGGAAAGGTTGTGATTCATCCTGGACGGCCAGAAAACAACACAAGCTGATTTTTTATTTATTTTTTCCTGAAAGAGAGAGACGGAACTCTGCTCACTGGTGCGAGGTGTAATTTGGCGTGATGTAATTGGGCAGTGCGGTGGCTGTTCAGGAGACACTTTTGGTGCTCCTGGTTTACGCAAAAATAACGTGTGGAGGTAATACGTTTCCATTTTGGGTGGGGAAAAAGAGACACCGTAATGCTGCGCACTTATTTCGGAGTGGACAATTAAGCGCAATGATCACGCTGTCTTGAAAGTATCCTCGAAGCCTAATATTACCCGAGTCTAAATGGATGGTTTTGAGGCAGGTAAAGTAGTCTTGAGTAGTGCAGAAATTACAGAGTAGAGTGAGTTTGTGTCTGGAAAACATTGACACTGAGGCTTTATGTCCTTAAAAGCACAATTTGCCTCGAACAAGGTGTCTCTTGTGTTCGTGTTTGTACTCCAGATCCCTGAAACCGGGTCCAGGGGGTGAAGGAAGGGCTCACAGCTCCAACATGGACAGCACCTCACCTTGTGAAGGGTTCGTTCCATAGTGAAAGTTTTTTTATGGAAGCTTAAGCGAGGTACAAACGTATCCTTGCACCAGCTGAACGTAAGCTCAGTCCGAAGCCAGGGTATAAAGTTACACTTAAGATTCGTAGTAATTATTAGGGCGTAAAATGATCCGTCAGACAATGACAAATCTCACCATCTGCAGCCAATCAGTAACATGATCTGACATAACCAGGAAGGAAGTAGTACATCCACGATCGAGGCATGTTGAGACACAGGGACGACACGTCGTCTTTTTCAGCGTGATGACGTGAGGAATAACCCAGAACGCTGTTGCTGGAAAATGATCCACACCAGGGTTGAGACAGCCTGATGTAAAACTTTGTCTGGGTTATTTAAATAATCTCAGCTGGTGTTGAGTGGTACACAGTGGTGCTTGAAAGTTTGTGAACCCTTTCGAATTTTCTATATTTCTGCATAAATATGATCTAAAACATAATCAGATTTTCACACAAGTCCTAAAAGTAGATAAAGAGAACCCAGTTAAACAAACGAGACAAAAATATTATACTTGGTCATTTATTTATTGAGGAAAATGATCCAATATTACATATCTGTGAGTGGCAAAAGTATGTGAACCTTTGCTTTCAGTATCTGGTGTGACCCCCTTGTGCAGCAATAACTGCAGCTAAACGTTTGCGGTAACTGTTGATCAGTCCTGCACACCGGCTTGGAGGAATTTTAGCCCATTCGTCCGTACAGAACAGCTTCAACTCTGGGATGTTGATGGGTTTCCTCACATGAACTGCTCGCTTCAGGTCCTTCCACAACATTTCAATTGGATTAAGGGCAGGACTTTGACTTGGCCATTCCAAAACATTAACTTTATTCTTCTTTAACCATTCTTTAGTAGAACGACTTGTGTGCTTAGGGTCGTTGTCTTGCTGCATGACCCACCTTCTCTTGAGATTCAGTTCATGGACAGGTGCCCTGACATTTTCCTTTTGAATTCATTGGTATAATTCAGAATTCATTGTTCCATCAATGATGGCAAGCTGTCCTGGCCCAGATGCAGCAAAACAGGCCCAAACCATGATACTACCACCACCATGTTTCACAGATGGGCTGGAATGCAGTGTTTTTCTTTCTCCAAACATAACGCTTCTCATTTAAACCAAAAAGTTGTATTTTGGTCTCATCCATCCACAAAACATTTTTCCAATAGCCTTCTGGCTTGTCCACGTGATCTTTAGCAAACTGCAGATGAGCAGCAGTGTTTTTTTTTGGAGAGCAGTGGCTTTCTCCTTGCAACCCTGCCATGCGCACCATTGTTGTTCAGTGTTCTCCTGATGGTGGACTCATGAGAGAGGCCTTCAGTTGCTTAGAAGTTACCCTGGGGTCCTTTGTGACCTCACCAACTATTACATGCCTTGCTCTTGGAGTGATCTTTGTTGGTTGATCACTCCTGGGGAGGGTAACAATGGTCTTGAATTTCCTCCATTTGTACACAATCTGTCTGACTGTGCATTCGTGGAGTCCAAACTCTTTAGAGATGGTTTTGTAACCTTTTCCAGCCTGGTGAGCATCAACAATGCTTTTTCTGAGGTTCTCAGAAATCTTATTGTCCTTTATATTATATTATATTATATATTATATTATATTATATTATATTATATTATATTATATTATATTATATTATATTATCCTTTATATTCTCCTTTGTTCGTGCCATGATACACTTCCACAAACATGTGTTGTGAAGATCAGACTTTGATAGATCCCTGTTCTTTAAATAAAACAGGGTGCCCACTCACACCTGATTGTCATCCCATTGATTGAAAACACCTGACTCTAATTTCACCTTCAAATTAACTGCTTATCCTAGAGGTTCACATACTTTTGCCACTCACAAATGTGTAATATTGGATCATTTTCCTCAGTAAATAAATGACCAAGTATAATATTTTTGTCTCGTTTGTTTAACTGGGATCTCTTTATCTACTTTTAGGACTTGTGTGAAAATCTGATGATGTTTTTGGTCATATTTATGCAGAAATATAGAAAATTCGAAAGGGTTCACAAACTTTCAAGCACCACTATATATATAAAATATTCCATTCAGCTAGCATGATATTGAAGGAGTCTAAGACGAGTAGCTGAATGGAATCTACCTGATGCTATTATTATTATTATTATTATTATACATACACGTTCCTTTCACGTATTCACTGTGTCTTTCTCTTTCAAAATTCTCTCAAACTCCTCTATATTTAACAAAGCAAACCTGGCGGCCATGCTTGTTTACAAATTGTCCCAATCGCTCACTCGCTAGCGCGGAAGTTTTACGTCTCCGACGTGTGACATCATGTCTCGACAACCATGCAATATCGTAAACCGTATTCGACGCTCGTTCTCCATTGGGTCGAGTGACGTAATATGCGTAGGACAAGCGATACGCTAGCAACATCGCGTGCTATCAAACCAAATGAACGGAATCCGCGAGAAGGGATTAGAACACATTTTTTATTCCATGGAAAAAAATGTCCTGTAATGTATAAGGCAGATTCTACCGTAACTGGATCCATTAATCATTTGCCCACAAAATAAGAATTTTCTTGTCCTTTTTTCAGTGAGGTAATATTTTCAAGATTGAAAATATGGTATTTGGTCTTCTAAAACAGCACGTCATTTAAAAATACACCGAGTATATCAATAAAAGATTTTTAAAGAATAAAGTTCTATTTCTTTGACATATCTGACAGACATAACTCCCATTTTAAAAATCACTTTCATTATCCCTGTTGCTATCGTCAGTGAATTTCTGTCAGATGACCTGACGATAGACTCGGCCATTATGGATCTTTGGTAGTTATCGTGTGGAAGCAGGCTTTATCATTTTTGGGTGTCAACAGATAGAGTTGAAATAGATTAACAGCGAAAAAACTATTTCGTTCACGAGAGAAGCCCACAGTTATTTTTAAAAAATGCTATCGTCAGTCTGTCAGTCTAATGCACCTGACGATAGCAAAATTCAAGCCCTCACCACGCACATGTTGACTGACGCAAAGAGGAAATTCTACTGCGCGTGATTTTTGTGACAGCAGACATTTACTTCCGGGCAAGACTCGGAGTTCTGACAGCTAGATTTCATCAAATAAATCGAGGTAAGATTTTCAGTCAGCTATCCTGACGATAGAAATTTTTGACGATAGAAACATTGAGAATATATTTGTGCATTCATATTAAAATTTTTCTGGAGGAAAACTATCGTAAGTTGAAATAAATCGGAGCCGCTTGCGACCCTTTCAGCCGACAGGCCGTTTCAATGTGTTATTTCCCCGCGAAAGTGACAGTCGTATCTATCGTCACTGTTCTGACAATTATTGTTGATATTTCAATTTTGAAAATAAATTTTCTCTTTTTTATTTCAATATTTTATTTTATTATTTGGTTCTAGTGATGAGGTATTTAATATTATTGCTAAATTTGTCAGATTAATAATGTAAGAAACAGTTTTGTTGCTATTGTCATCTATAGTGTCTGTCAGAATATGATGGTAGCCGTTAGTTTGTCTGTCAGATTTTGATGATGGAAACCGATGTGTTTCTATTGTCATTTAGCGTGTCTGTCATGTCAGGCTTTTATTAATTAGTTACCAGGACTACTGTCCTAAAATTTACTGTGAATGTCCAAGACCCCAAATGCTAGTAGAAAAACTTAATAGAATGATCAAAACAATCAATTCAGCAATTTAAGGAGATGGGACTTAACTGGCCTCTGTTATGGTAGAATCTGCCATAATAATTTCCAATAACCAACCGGGCAGCCCAAAGTCAGGGGCTTCAAAGTTTGGGAGAATAGCAGGGTACAAATAATTTACAGCAGGGTGCAAAATGTCTGCCAGCAGCAGACATAATGCACGCAAAGCGTGCAGGGATATATATATATATTAGGGCTGGGAATATTAACGCGTTAATTGCGATGAGATTAATGTAAATTGTGATCGCGAATATTTTTTTTTAATCGCGATCAGAGTTTACCAGCATTTTCCGCACTTCTACCATCCACATGCAGCTCCTCTGGTTGTATTAATTAAACTCATTTTCGGTTAAACGCGCTATTTCGAGTTTGCTAGTCTTTTGTTCCTTCTACGCATCCGTAGGCAGCTCGAGCGGAAGCGTGTGGTTTCCATCGAGTCGTTGGCATCGGCATGGAAGGACACGCTGTTGTCTTCAGTTTAGTCCTCTTTTGTGATGGATAAGCAACGGTTTTCTGGACCTCTGAATGGTTTGTTTGAATTTAAGTTATGAAGTGCTTTGTATGGTTATTTATTTTTTTATGGTGACATTTTATTTTTGAAGAAGAGAGTGGCCTGACATTACATTGTTCATAGTCAAATCTGAAGTAGAGACAAGTGGGTCTACATGGCACTTTTTCTGATTTTTTTTCTTGTGTTCATTTATTTACAATTTCTCCAAAGTAGCCAGTCATTCATTCTTAATACTTGTTTTCCTTTCTCTACACTCTTTTTGAAATAAAAAAGGCCAAAAGATAAATTCTGCTTTTGTCTCTGTCTTCATTTTATTCCAATTTAAGACACAATGGTCAGAAATACTTTGCATTGTGGGTTTAACTTGAGATTCGAACGGTCTTACTGCAAAATATCAATTTTACACATGCAAAGTAAATCAAGATTAATCGCGATTAACTATGAAATTTCTGAGATTAGTTGCGATCAAGAAAATTAATCTTTTGACAGCCCTTTTATATATATATATATATATATATATATATAATATATAATATATATATATATATATATATATATATATATATATATATATATATATAGAGAGAGAGAGAGAGAGAGAGAGAGAGCGAGAGAGATATGCAAGTACGAATTTTTCATGGGGCGGGTTGGTTTGGAACAGGCCATCTAAAATTGGGATAACATTTACCCGGGACGGGTATTTGAGGCGGGTCGTCTAGCTTAAGCTTGATTAGCGTTGTTACACACGCCAGTGTTTCCCACAGAAATTTTGGAGACTATGGGGGAGGCGCGGGGGTTGTTTAAAATTGAGCGATATGTTAAATATTAAGTTATTACTGAAAAACTATTAATTAAAAAAACAGACACTGAGAAATGGTCCTATAAACAACTTTACCAATATAAAAGATTACCAGGACTACAAAAATGCAGAAAAATAGGCTTTACTTATCCAAATGCACCTGTTGGTTCAAAAGTTAAAGTACAGAGAACCTCACAGCACAACATGAAGTTACCTTAAAATATAATATAAATGCCTCAGCTTTCATGTAAGAAAAAAACTATTAATACTAGTACTGTGTGCAGGCAGTCTCTCCTGAAGACTAAATTAAACAATAATTATAAACTAATAAAATAAATGTCTCAGGCTTCATAGAAGAAAAAAAAAACAATTTGAACAGAATCTCACAGTATGATGCTGAAGCTGCCTAAACAATGGAAAATAAAATACCATTTTGGCAAAAACGTTGGCATCCATTAATTTCTTGTATTAAGTAAAAAAAAATATGTTGCCAGATACTGCTGACGTTTTACAGCCCAAAATATGTTCAAAACCCGCCAAAATACACTTAAAACCGCCCAAATTGGGCGGGAAAACGCGCAATCTGGCAACACAGGCGGCAGTAATGGCTGCACTCGTGTCGAGGATGTAAACACAATCTGGCAACACAGGCGGCAGTAATGGCTGCACTCGTGTCGAGGATGTAAACACAGTTGACGCGGCAACGGACATGTATGACATAGTGGATGTAATTTACGTTCACAACTTTTTTTTGCTGTCAGAAATATTTAATATTAAATTTTGTGACTCGACTGACAATAGCCGGCGGCATAACAAGCCATAGCCGGCGATTTGCCGCCGGTGACCGGCTACTTTTGAGACCGCTGAAAGTGTCCTCTTGTAGCACAGCAGGTTGCCAACGGTAACTATTAAAAAATTTATGACCACTGTTAGGCTTTTATGACCAGGTATAAACAGGAGCTGTCTCACCAGCATCTCTTGAATTAAAAAAAAAAAAAAAGCGCCGGGGGTCAGTGTACTTTTTCGTTCATTCATTATTCTATTTTGGAAGTCACATGAGAAATGAAAAAGTTCTCGTTTATGAATTTTTACACTTGTGTATGACTTGTGAAATGGAATCCAGAGCCATGTGTTGATGTATTTTTAGTTATTGAAAATGAGTCATTGAACAGCAGAAAAAGGGAAAAAGCAATTTTGAAAAATGCCGTTCTGAATTGCGTTTTAGTTTATTTAGAACTTGAGGCCAATTTATGCTGACAACGCAGTCCTCGCAGATGGTGTCGCAGATGGCGTCTGCGTAGCCCCCCCGCCTTCGCAGACGCTCTGCGCGCACCTCCCAAAAATTGTGACCACCGCAGAAGCCTCGCAGACAGCCTCGCAGACGAGAGGGCTCTGATTGGTCCACTCTACATCCGCTGTACACGCACTTCCGCTTCCCTACTTTCCCGGTTTGGTTTGTTTTCACGACCGCCATTTTTAAAAACACGAGTGAAGATGGAGCAGCACGAAGAGCGGTTGATCGAGGAAGTGAGGAAGTACGGACATCTATACGACTCCGGTTCTAGTCATTATAAGTAACCGGAGGATAAACACTCCACTAACCACACCCACCAACTACTCCTAGCGATTTCGCGACTTCGCGCCCCCTTGCGTTGTGGCGATGAATAACATCGCGCACGCCTATTACTCCCCGCTCAACGATAAATTACAACTGTCTGCGAAAAGCTATCTGCGAAAGCCTTGTCGCAAGAACATGCAGAGGCCCTTAGGTTTTGGGTGACCTGGAAGCCTAAGCTTGTGGGTGGGTTGGGAGCGTTATGGTCTGTTTATTCTCATCCGCATGACATGGCGTCTTTGGAGGCATATTCCGACTTAATTTGCGAAATGTGTGTGTTGACATGTCTTCTTCACGTAGATTCACCCATTTAGGGCCTTTGAAGAGCATGTACTGCATAGCATCCATGATCCATGAACTCGCTGGAGGTCGATCTATCGTCGTCGTCGCGTGTTGTAAGTGAGACATGAGTGAGCGCGAGCCAGGCGGTGTAATTTACTTCCGGGTGAAATACAGGATCAGTCAAATGAAATTCAATAAAGGAATAAATGAATATTACAAAATAAGAAAACGATCAGAAACGTTGTCCACTTTTCTAATATTTGATGATGGCAATACATTTCGAAAACAAAATGGAGCCATTTCTGCTTGTATTCATAGCCGCCAACTACTACAAATAAATCGTATTTATTACGATTTGTCGTTTTGATTACGAAAAGACGAATTTACTACAATAAAATACGATTTTGCCAATTTTCATGGGTCATTTTCAAAGTCCGTCACCGGTGGGATTCGTATTTGATAAAACACGGCTTCGTTCCAAGCGGCAGATACTACGCCAAATTTCATTGGCTATTGCTTGTTCTCTCAGCCAATCAATGATGCTATTAGATCATCCATTCAGTGTTGCCAGATTGGGTGGATTCCCGCCCAACTGGGCGGTTTCAAGTACATTTTGGCGGGTTTTGAACATATTTTGGGCTGGAAAACGTCAGCAATATCTGGCAACACTATCGTCTGGCCTTTGTTAACGAGGTTTCTGAACAAAGCATGGCGTTTCAAGCTTTTGTTATGAAGATGTAGCGTAGTACTAATCTCTAAAGAAAGCATGGCTAAGGGGAAGGGCCAGCGCTTCAAGGACTCGTACCGAGAGGAGTTTCCCTTCATTTCTAAGTCAAGTAAGGGCGATCACTATGCGTTTTGTGCTCCATGTCGGTGAGACATTTCTATCAGTCATGGCGGGCGTTCTGATATCGTAACACATGTGAAAACCTCCCTTGACAAGGAAAGCACGGACAATATTTCAAAGACTGCAAAACTAACGAAATGGGTGGCCACTTCGAATGAATGATTTGTAGTCATGTGAAGAAGCAAGTTGAAATTGACACTTTTTTGAGCTGTTTCACTTAGTATTTTTAGCTAATTTGCTTTGGGCTCAGCTTGTTTTTTTATCTTTGAAGTGCCATATTCATTGCCAATTTTCACATTTTGTTGTATATTTAATTTTGATGACAAAGTTCATAATATATATATATTTTTTTGTATCAACTTTCATTGATGTAATAAATTCTTAATTCATTTTTGTTTGTGACTAATGAATGAATGGTGTTAGATATTGCCAAGTTTATGTGGTGCAATAACATCAACTGTTGACTGAGGTGGGGTTTACATTAGACCGTATCAGTGGATCATCAGATTAAAGTTTTAAAAACGATTAGCGTGCACACAGCAACGCCAATACACGGATACGCTAATCACACGACTAATTCGGCACGCAAGTTGAAATGTGTCAGTGCGGCTCATCGCTTCCTCCTCAGCGGCTGCGCTCCAAATCACTCCGCCCTGAACAGCGAGTGCCCTCTGGAGGGTGCGCACTCCGGCCCTGCGCAGCTCACAGAGCGCGCGAGTGAAGCGCACGAGCAGTGATTCGGGACTGAGCCGCTGTGCGCAAGTCACTTACCACTTGCAAGTGGAAGGATGGCAAGCCTAAAGACCATCATAACTACACAATGGGCAGTATTTGCATCAGTATTTGCAGTATTTTCATACTTTTATACTCTTTAATGAAAGGTGATACAAGGCGGGAGTCCGCGCCGTTTTTCACCAGTCGCATCACATGACCAACGCCAGCGAATCAGGAAGGTGGATGTCACAGTGACGTTGTCCAATGACGACGCCAGCTAGAGCTCAGCACAGCGTATCCACGTATTCTCAATGTTTACACAGCACCGGACCTGACACGATCTGGGTTGAATACGTGGACCCTGGCGGATTCCCGTTTCCAGGCATTTTAATGTAAACGGACAGTGCATCCGCGAAGAAAACGAGACAGATACGGTCTAATGTAAACTTGGCCTGAGTAAGCTCTAGTCTATTTCTCTAATGTGTACTTTGTCAAAAGTTATATGTACCAATTGCATTGTTTGAAGTTTTTGCCTGATTCACTGACTCTTTTCATACATTGTTGAAAAGAACTTTGCAAATCAATGTAAGATGATAGTTTAGTTTGTAGAATAAATTTTGTCAAACTATTTTGTTTTAGTGTGATTTTTCAGGGTAGTTTTGCTAGAAAGCTTTGCCGGCGGGGGGGCTTCCTCCCCGACCCCCCACCAAGACTCAGTACCCAACCTTGTATTACTATTTACAATTTCGGAATGTTGGCCGCTATGTGTATTGTTTTAAATAAAACACCAAGCTGCACCCTTTTTTACATTTCGTCTTTCATTCCAAAATAGAATAATGAATGAACGAAAAAGTACACGGACCGGGGGGTTATTTTATATAACTTGATTGGTTTTAGGATATTGCACTGTTTTGGTTATAGTTACCGCTATGGAGGGGAAAAAAAAGTCACAAAATTTGATGTGCTTCCAAAGAATGTGGTGATGATTTAAAGATTCTGACTGCAAAGTTGAATTCTGGGTAAAATGTTCGATTTCTGTAGTTGTTGGAGTTTCGAGATGTTTCGCTGCTGCACACAGTGTGTAAATGTTATGGGGAGATAAAAAGCGTCCCACGTTTAACGATTCCGAAAATTGCCAAAGCGAACAAGCAGCGGTATCGCGTGACCACCGTGCAGGGGCTTAGCCAGGCTTGGGAAGGCTGGGAGTGTTTTTCTGAAAGTAAGGAGTGTAGCTTGGTCACAACCGGGGAGGGGGTAATGGGCACGGGCACGTGGGAAAGTATAAAGTTTGTTAATATGTTTATCACGCTTGTATGATTTTAAAAAAACCTCGCGAAGATATTTATCGAAATACATGACCTACTCATTCTAAACCTGACAAGCTTCGCCGGCGAAGCTGTCAAAAGTCGTAGTGTTTTGCTTCCATTCAAGTCTCATTTCAAAGTCTGACCAATAAGAACGCTACGTTTTTGGCAGTAAATTTGATTTTCTTGATTTAACTGGGAAACCGCTGACCGTCGACGAAAATGTCCACAGAAATGCGCACGATTTTGCTTAGCGCGGGTTAGAATAAAATTTATGGGCCGTATTTGGGGATTTATGGCCGTGTTTTTTGAGAATTGGCCGTATAAAATACAGCTGCACAGCTCGCTAGCTAAGCCTATGCTACCGTGGGGCGTGTTGTTGAACCAAAACGACTCTGCTCTCCTGCCAGCTAAAAGAAAACGGAAGCCATTTCCTTTCTGTGTCGTTTTTCTGAACAGATAACGAAATCATTCTAGCTAGCGCTTAGCTATCTTATGGCCCTTTTCCACTACCCTTTTTCAGCTCACTTCAGCCCGACACGGCTCGCGTTTCGACTACCTCAGAACAGCACGACTCAGCTCACTTCAGCCCTGCTTGGCACCCAAAACTCGCACGGTTTTGGAGTGGGGCTGAAGCGAGCCAAACCGAGCCGAATGGGGCTAGGGGCGTGAGGAGACACTCCCCTGTGCACTGATTGGTGAGGAGGAGTGTCCACACATGCCCCGCGAGCACGCTGGGATCTGTAAACACCGTAAACCCGGAAGAAGAATTACGAATTACGAGAATTTCTGAAGCCTTATGCGCCTCGCCTCATCTATACGCTCTTGCCAGTATCTGTTGGCGTTGTCGGTGACCAGCTACAGCACCAAGACCAGCAACACTAACGACTCCATGTTTATTGTTTACTATCTGGGTCGTGAGACTACCGCTTAAAAGATCACTGATGTCACTGTTTGCGCCGCCTAACGACATCACGTGACGTCCACCCACTTTCGCTAACTCCACCCAATGTGTCCACCCCCTTCCAGCCAGCACGGTTCAGCGCGGTTGTAGTCGAAATGCAACTCCAACAGCCCCACTCAGCTCGACTCAGCCCAACTCAGCCGCGTTGGTAGTGGAAAAGCGGCATTAGCCTTATAACGCATGGGCTCGACTCGGGCACGGTAGCGAGTATGGAGTTATACACCGAATGTTTTGATGTTAGAGACAGAACCGATAACACAAAAACAGTAACGGAGAAAAGATAAAAGACGAGACGAACGTGTTTCACGGATCTCTTCGTGAACGTCAACCACAAAGGACATCCCTGCAACTCGAAACTCTCCGAGTCAGTTTCGATCCAGAGTCACGAAGTTTTCCCACACGTCGCCATCTTGGTGTGATGTAGTTCCATAGTTATGCTAATTAGTTAAAGCTCCTCCCTCGCGTTCGGCTGTTTCCGGAGGGCCGTGCGGTTTACTTCAAGAGGGAGGTAAATGGTCCCGAAATGGAGAAGAGAGACCCTCAGGACATCAAAATGATCATCACATGATGATGTTCAGAGGGGCTAAAAACGAAAGTTAACGCCTGAGATGACTTTGCAGTCGGTATCTTTTCAGCATATTCAGTTAAATGAAATTTAAAGTTGGACATGGTCAATCGGAGCCACACGTGGAAATATTATTGGCTGATAACTTTGAACCGTTTTAATGAATCAGAATTATTTTTACAACTTAACTCATCAGCATGGGCTCTGGATGATGTACACCAGATTTCATGCAAATTCTACAAACGGTCTAGGACAAGTTTGAAAAAATAAGTTTTTGAAAATACCGAGTGCTAAAGGTCGATTCTGTCGGCAGCCGTTTGAGTTCAGCGAGCCAGGTGGTGCGGCAGGTCGTGTTCTGTGGCCAAGTAGAACCAAAGCAAATTAAACGTTTTCTCGGTGACCCTCTGCGACAGCTGAGCAAACACACTTTGCGTTTCCTCTGTCAAAATGCAGTCAGGTTCCAGCTTGTGCTTGCTTTTTAGCATCATTGTGGCATTTATATGCTCCACGATGAGGCGTACTTATTTAAAAACTGATAAATTCAGTAAAATACTTGTAAAACTAGCAAAACTACGACGTAAACGGAGAACATAAACAGCCGAGTTACTCCAAATGACCGCTACATGATGTCATCGCGTACGTCACCACCGCAGGAAGTCCATCTGACATGAAATTTGAAAGAAAATTCATTTTTCTCGACGACTATTTGGTCTCTGAAAATTGATTTTTGAAATCTATGACTAATTTTTACGTAAAATTTAGTTTGAGACGCAATCCGCTGGAGGCTCCCTTAAAGCGGTTCTTGAGAGGTTGAAATCAGTTTCGGCGCCACCTATGGATGGAATTTCACCAAGTTTGGTGCGCCTTGAAAAAATGTAGGATTGATTCAGGGTGTCAAGATTTTGTTAAAGAGGAACTGAAGTCATTTTTCAACTTGGTTTATTTCTTAATTAACATGTTAATGACGTTTTCGTAATCTTATATCGTGACTCGTATTGGCAATTAAATATTATACTTATCGGCCTGTTCGGTTTTTAGCCGTGTTGAATTTAGTTCGTTTGGTCCACGGCGGGCGTCACTTATCCGCGTGATCTTCACGAGACTTGTGCGAGACTTCGAAACGTGAAGAAGTGTCAGTGCTGCTATTTTGAAAACTGTTTCCCAAACGAAGTATTGCACAAAAACGAGTCGATGACGGTTACTGCCTACTTTTTTCCAACTTTCCTGATTTGCTGTCAAAACAAACTAAACTTCCGGCTTGATTACGTCAGCATCAAAAGAGGGCGCGCGCATGTGTCTTTTGACAACGTCGGCAGATGTCGGTCGCTTTGATTTGCGCTGTACGTTTTACTTCCGTCCTACGATGTCTCGCACAGGTCTCAACGAATCTCGTTTACGGCCATCGCTTTGACATATGGACTGGTATATTACAGAGCATATTTCAAACACTCATAACTTGCTATAGCAGCGACAAAATAGCAATCAAAAATGCATTCCGATATTTAATAAAATGAGAAATAGAATTTTGGTGATTAAAAAAAAATTACCTTCAGTTCTCCTTTAAGTTTGAACCTTGACATCACAAGATATTGGCCATAGAGTCAATAAACATTACATAAATGTCTCGTTGCAGAAATCTTCTCCGTTACACTGACCGTGATTTTATTTTTTACACTCTCTGCACATAAATCTGTTTTTTATTAGCTTGCGGTTATTTTTAGCACCTAAGAGTTCACGTTGCTGGCTGCTTGTTGTCTTAAAATTACTTCTGTTTGTATTTCTTGTGTGTTCAAGTCCGGTGGCGATATATCACGGGCCTCGACAGGAAGCAGTCCGAGCAAAATGGAAAGAAAAGATAAAATAAACAGAATGACAGAGTAGTTTTGTTTTATTTGCAGCAAATGTTGCCTCTACTCGGGGTTAGGTGCAAGGTTTCAGGCAGTGTTTCTCAACCACTGGGCCATCTAGTGGGTTGCGAACTCCCCCAAGTCGAAGCTCGTTTTTACTCGTAGTAGGGTACGATTGCGGAGTTGCATCCGACGTCACAGCCGCCTCATTAAGCTACGGTCACATTTGAGCTTGCAATGCTTTGCGATGGGTTATCGACGAAAATGAGGCGTTTTGGTTGCGATTATACACGTGAGCTACAAGTTATGGTCACACAGTACGCGACCACTTGATGGCTACGCCCTCGCTCATGGGACGCAGCCGTTATGGGAAACACCTGATACTGATTTAAGCGCAGTCAACACATGCAGATCCAGATGCTGTTTTCACAGAGGCCTTGTGAAGTATTACCATCACGTTTGTTTCTAGCCATGTTTATAACTCTGTTTAAATACTCTGCTTTAGAATTCTGCTTTGTGCTTGTTTTTGTCAACATCACGCCCACTAATAAACACTACCTTGTTTACCGCCGTCTATCTTGTAGTGTCGTGATCGCCAGATCTTAGACCCAGCCACGTATAAAAAGTTGTTCTCCTCCATGCTCTTCCAGGTTTTCATCTGTGTGTCCGTGTCGAACGATGCCTGCAGAACCAGGTAGTTTGAGATGTCCGGGGACTCGGACTCAGCGGATGGATAATTTTCCAACTCATAGGAAAAAAATCCTTCTGTGTCGGGATCGAATCCCATTGAGTGGTTTCTAGTCTATATCCACTTCTTTTGAGTGAACTTCTTGGTTTGAATAACTTGCTTGTTTGCTGAACACAAACATGGCAATAAGTTCTTGTGTTAATCAACCAGACTCCACTTTTGGATCACGAATCCCTTTTGACTGAGAATGCATGGTTTTATGTTCGCTTCTGGTCCATCCATACAGTTTTAAATACAATACCTACAATTAACAACTTTTTTTTTTTTTTTTTTTTTTTACAACCCCGATTCCAAAAAAGTTGGGACAAAAGTACAAATTGTAAATAAAAACGGAATGCAATAATTTACAAATCTCAAAAACTGATATTGTATTCACAATAGAACATAGACAACATATCAAATGTCGAAAGTGAGGCATTTTGAAATTTCATGCCAAATATTGGCTCATTTGAAATTTCATGACAGCAACACATCTCAAAAAAGTTGGGACAGGGGCAATAAGAGGCTGGAAAAGTTAAAGGTACAAAAAGGAACAGCTGGAGGACCAAATTGCAACTCATTAGGTCAATTGGCAATAGGTCATTAACATGACTGGGTATAAAAAGAGCATCTTGGAGTGGCAGCGGCTCTCAGAAGTAAAGATGGGAAGAGGATCACCAATCCCCCTAATTCTGCGCCGACAAATAGTGGAGCAATATCAGAAAGGAGTTCGACAGTGTAAAATTGCAAAGAGTTTGAACATATCATCATCTACAGTGCATAATATCATCAAAAGAGTCAGAGAATCTGGAAGAATCTCTGTGCGTAAGGGTCAAGGCCGGAAAACCATACTGGGTGCCCGGGATCTTCGGGCCCTTAGACAGCACTGCATCACATACAGGCATGCTTCTGTATTGGAAATCACAAAATGGACTCAGGAATATTTCCAGAGAACATTATCTGTGAATACAATTCACCGTGCCATCCGCCGTTGCCAGCTAAAACTCTATAGTTCAAAGAAGAAGCCGTATTTAAACATGATCCAGAAGCGCAGACGTCTTCTCTGGGCCAAGGCTCATTTAAAATGGACTGTGGCAAAGTGGAAAACTGTTCTGTGGTCAGACGAATCAAAATTTGAAGTTCTTTATGGAAATCAGGGACGCTGTGTCATTCAGACTAAAGAGGAGAAGGACGACCCAAGTTGTTATCGGCGCTCAGTTCAGAAGCCTGCATCTCTGATGGTATGGGGTTGCATTAGTGCGTGTGGCATGGGCAGCTTACACATCTGGAAAGACACCATCAATGCTGAAAGGTATATCCAGGTTCTAGAGCAACATATGCTCCCATCCAGACGACGTCTCTTTCAGGGAAGACCTTGCATTTTCCAACATGACAACGCCAAACCACATACTGCATCAATTACAGCATCATGGCTGCGTAGAAGAAGGGTCCGGGCACTGAACTGGCCAGCCTGCAGTCCAGATCTTTCACCCATAGAAAACATTTGGCGCATCATAAAACGGAAGATACGACAAAAAAGACCTAAGACAGTTGAGCAACTAGAATCCTACATTAGCCAAGAATGGGTTAACATTCCTATCCCTAAACTTGAGCAACTTGTCTCCTCAGTCCCCAGACGTTTACAGACTGTTGTAAAGAGAAAAGGGGATGTCTCACAGTGGTAAACATGGCCTTGTCCCAACTTTTTTGAGGTGTGTTGTTGTCATGAAATTTAAAATCACCTAATTTTTCTCTTTAAATGATACATTTTCTCAGTTTAAACATTTGATATGTCATCTATGTTCTATTCTGAATAAAATATGGAATTTTGAAACTTCCACATCATTGCATTCCGTTTTTATTTACAATTTGTACTTTGTCCCAACTTTTTTGGAATCGGGGTTGTAAATGTGTTTATTTAATTCCTGGGTTGTAACAGGGAGTGATGTCGCGTCGCATCCTATTAATACACGTTTTACAATGGATTATTAGATTCTCGTAGAATCGCTAAGTCAAAATAATTGATCTTTTTTTTAATGGAGACCGACTCGTTACAAGTATGAATAGGTGGGGCTTAAAGCAGAAAAGGTTGAGAACCACTGCTTTAAGGTATAACTTGAAGCCATTTTGAAACGGTTGCTTGGCGTAACCAGACTGCAGAGCGTCAAACTCTCAACGAAGCTGTTACTTTCATTGAATGCATTACTGCTTTCTCATGAGTCAAAATGCATATTAAGGCCAATTTATGCTGACAACCCAGTCCTCGCAGATAGCGTCGCAGACAGTGTCTGCGTAGCCCCCCCACCTTCGCAGACGCTCTGCGCGCACCTCCCAAAAATTGTGACCACCGCAGAAGCCTCGCAGACAGTGCCGCAGACAAGAGGGCTCTGATTGGTCCACTCTACATCCGCTGTACACGCACTTCCACTTCCCTACTTTCCCGGTTTGGTTTGTTTTCACGACCGGCATTTTTAAAAACACGAGCGAAGATGGAGCAGCATGAAGAGCGGTTGATTGAGGAAGTACGGACATCTATACGACTCCAGTTCTAGTCATTATAAAAAAAAAAGTTCTAGTCATTATAAGTAACCGGAGGATAAACACTGCACTAACCACACCCACCAACTACTCCTAGCGACTTCGTGCCCCCTTGCGTTGTGGCGGTGAATAACATCGCGCACGCCTATTACTCCCCGCTCAACGATAAATTACAACTGTCTGCGAAAAGCTATCTGCGAAAGCCTTGTCGCAAGAGCATGCAGAGGCCTTTAGGCCATGCCCATTGGCACACTTCTCAGATAAGTCTGATCTGTGAATTCGGCTGCGTTTTCTGCACTCGGATTATATTTCTATTTTCGTGGCTATGTTTGGACTTTTGTTAGAAAATTGAATGTTAGATCTGACTTGTATTTCAAAAAAGAAATCGTTTCACCAGATCACCTCTCACTGAGCTAAAGACAGTGTTGTCGTGGCCATTTTCGACGGTTTGTAAATTTGACTTGTGATATTTTCAGTCATGGTTCGTCCAGGTGACTGGCTTTCTGCGGCTAAATCTGTCCAGCATGCCAGCTATCTATAAGAACACACCACCATTTTAAACACAGACATCTATGTTTAACCCAAAATAAAAACCTACCCTTGTGTTCAAGAGCTCCTGTTTTGACAATACTGCGTCAACCCATTATTTATTTATGTAGCATCTCTACATTCTGCAGATGTTTCTGGAAATGCGTCCTCGCTGACAGCTTCAGTGTTTGTAGATCAGCTTGTTTTTCTGCATTTATTTCTCAGGTTAAAGATGAACTGTCACGTTGGATTGAGAGTGTGAAATGTGTTTATTATTGGATATCGGTTTCGTTTTGTTCAAGTTTTGTTAGTTATGAAGCAAAATCAAAAACTCTGCTCAGATGTTTTCTGTTTCATGGCGATTCTGTCTTTTTGCCACATGCACTTGTGGAGTCATGCAACAGTTTGCTAGATAGATAGATGGAGAATAGGAGAATAAACGTGAAAAAATGCAGCATTTATTTTCATCAACTTAAATAAGCCTTTTGTTAAATTAAAGAAAAAAACCCCGTTTGTTTCATTTTCTTAACAATCTACCCTCATTTGTAAAGGTTGGTGTGAAACACGATTAAAATTAATGAGTAAATACAAATGGGCCTTTTCTTCGTAATCGCGTACGAACATTTGTACGACTTCCGTTTGCTTCTCTTTTCTTTCTTTCAGCCGTCTGTAAAAAGAGACATCTGATTTCTCCTTAAATCCATTTGTGCAGTCTGTCACACAACCGCTCTTTCCCATTTTTGATGATCTGTTTTTTTTTTGTTGTGGAATTAGAGCTGTGTTACTTCTGCCTACGATGAAGTCATGTGCATTCCCTTGATTGTACATCATTCCCTCTGCTGTCTAAACACCACCGTTACAGCTCGGGAAAACCAAGGTCATGCATCGCTCGCTCCGGCTCCGTCTAGTCCAGAAGGAACGATCTAAAGCGGGCCACCTTTCGCAATAAATGTTGCAAGCTATATACAGAAGCGATGTACACCCTAGGACTACTGAGGAATTGACCAAGAAACGGCGAATTTTGTTGAACTGCTCATTAAGGCTTAATTGGTCCATAACTTCATCACTCATTGTAATTATGGAAATCTGGGTAGAAGTTCTATGCACCCTACGTACCCCGACCTTCATGCCAGAAAGAATCAAAATCGGTGAAGAATTGAGAGAGAAGTGATGTGTGGAAACTGCTCGTTAGGGATTGATTAATTACTCTGTATTTTCATTATTAATTGCAATTATGTAAATTTGGGTAGAAGCTGTCTATATGCACCCCAGGCAGACAGACCTTCCTGCCAAAAAGAACAAAAATCAGTGAATCATTGAGATGGAGAAGTGATTTTCATGAAACATGGACGACGACGACGGACAACACATGATGGCATAAACTCCTCACCTCTCGGCCGGAAGCTAATAACCATCATTCTACAGGACTACAACTACTGATCTACATGTTAGCTCTGATTGATTTGATTGATTTCTAGGTTATGTTTCTTCCAGTCACTGTACTAGTATTAGTAAATATGTTATTTACCAGCTGGGAGGTCCGTGTGGTGAAATACGGTGACCGAGGTCTTGAAAGTACTGAGCGAGGCCCTCTGGGCCGAGGTCAGTATTCAAGGCCGAGGTCACGGTATTTCACCATACGGACCGACCTTAAGCTGGGAAATAATGTATTTATTTTTTTCTTTACCAAATTCTAACAGAAAACGAGAGCGCCCGAAAGGGAAAACCGAGCCGACCCGCCATTTTGAATCCTCATTCACGGCTGTAATGCAAATGGCTTCCTCCTCGGTATACAAGTGCACTTCCATGGCAGGAAAAAAACTACATTTTGCCGCCTATGTAGTCCCCTATTTATACAAAATTGAGTCATTCAGGATTCAGCCATGTTTTTGCTCGCCGTTAGCAACAGTTAGAGGTTTTTATCTTTCTCCTGAAATGTTTTCTTTCATTTCTTCTTCCTCAGGGTAGTAAAACTCGCTTTCGCTGTGAACGCTGTCGTTATCGCTATCCATGCTGTAAAATTAATGCTATTCTCCTGAGAAATGTGAAAATAAATGTTGATAAAAATTGCTACTATGTTTGTTGTTGTGAATGAGCGAGTTGCTAGAGGTCCGTACCCAGGTCCGTACCGTAGGATACTGACCTGCTCGCCAGCCAATCCAAGTGCGAGATTTG
Source organism: Neoarius graeffei (assembly GCF_027579695.1). Classification (NCBI taxonomy): domain Eukaryota; kingdom Metazoa; phylum Chordata; class Actinopteri; order Siluriformes; family Ariidae; genus Neoarius; species Neoarius graeffei. The sequence goes on from NC_083575.1 coordinate 86,761,844, forward strand.
ATGGAAACCGGACCGCGAAAAAAAAAAGTTTTATTTGATAGCATTGTATGGTGGGGCGGCACGGTGGTGTAGTGGTTAGCGCTGTCGCCTCACAGCAAGAAGGTCCGGGTTCGAGCCCCGTGGCCGGCGAGGGCCTTTCTGTGCGGAGTTTGCATGTTCTCCCCGTGTCCGCGTGGGTTTCCTCCGGGTGCTCCGGTTTCCCCCACAGTCCAAAGACATGCAGGTTAGGTTAACTGGTGACTCTAAATTGACCGTAGGTGTGAATGTGAGTGTGAATGGTTGTCTGTGTCTATGTGTCAGCCCTGTGATGACCTGGCGACTTGTCCAGGGTGTACCCCGCCTTTCGCCCGTAGTCAGCTGGGATAGGCTCCAGCTTGCCTGCGACCCTGTAGAAGGATAAAGCGGCTAGAGATAATGAGATGAGTAAGTATAAAATAGTTTTGTATTGTAATTATAATAGTGATCCAGCTAAAGTTTACTGTGTGTGTGTGAGAGATGTATATAAATAAGTATGCGCTTGTATCTATCGTTTAGGCGCATTAATAGATTTAAAATGAGCTCTGAGCAGTATTCTGTACATAGCAACAGTAGCATGCTCTATATTGCACTTGCCGTTTTGTTTTGCAGACTTTCAGTATTTGTCACTCATACCACTTGCGTGCATCTTGAAGCCCCCCACCCGGTATTGCATCAGTACTTTTTTGATCAAGCTGTTACTTTCGTTTTGTATATGACCCTGCTCATAGCGTGTACAAGGTTTTTTTTTTTTTTTTTAAATCTTAGCTCGTCTTAGTATAGTGTCTGTGTTGGGCAGAGGTGGACAGTAACGATGTACATTTACTTGAGTACTGTACTTAAGTGCACTTTTTGAGTATGTGTCTTTTTTGTTTGTTTTGGAAACTTATGACTTTAACTTCACTACATTTGAAAGGCAAATATCGTACTTTTCACTCCACTACATTTGTATCAAGGTCCTTGTTACTATGAAGCAGCTTTGAAAGTGGATTTTTTTTTTTTCCCCTAAAACGTGATTGTTTTTTTCCGCAGGTGACACTGAGACAGCCGGTCAGTAATCACTAGGGTCACGTCACGTCCATCGACTGTATAAAATCAAGTTCGATGATTTCTCAGCAGCGTTATTTGAACGCAATCAGTTGATGGCAGAATGGAAGGAGGCGGTTCTTCTGGAGAACGCACGCACTCATGGCCATACCTAGAACCCATCTTTCAGTTTTCTGAAAGGATTAAAGATTCGTTTCATTTTAAATGTTTGCTTTGTTTGCCAAAAACGAACCACATCACAGCCTAGAAAAACTCGCCATCCAACCTGCGGGAGCATATTGAGGTATATAAACGTTTTATTCCAAGAGAAAACTTGTAATGAAGTTGTCTGTGCTTTTAGAGCTAGCGATAACATTGCAAACGTAGCTATGCAGTCTGGTTAGTCAAACGACTTTCTACTGTATGGATTTGCCCGCCAAGTTGCCGTAGCCTTGTCCACAGCTAACGTTTACGCGTAGCTAGTCAGCATGTAAAAACGGAGTTGCGCTAACATGAATAACGTTAATCTTGCCAAATAAACAGAATGTAGAAATGTTTCTTTTCTAGTAACGTTAGCGACCCAATATGATTTCGAGTTTGAAAAGAGTTTGCTAGCATGTCAGGTGGAGTTTTACTGACTAGCTAAGCTAGCTTAATGTTAAACCACCATGACGGCACAGCATGCGTTCATTTTGTGAATTCGCATTTCTGTCTTTGGTAACGGCGTTAGGTTTTGTAAGCGTTGTGGCAATAATACAACGATGCGTTGATGGAAAATGTACTTTTAATACTTAAGTATTTTTAAAAGCAAGTACTTTAAGTAAAAAAAAATTGACTGGACAGCTTTCACTTGTATCGGAGTGACATTTGAGCAGCAGGATCTGTACTTTTAATGAAGTCGGGTACTTTGTCCACCTCTGGTATTGGGTACAGTAATACTGAAGGGTGCTACTCATCTGTATAAATATTTGAGTGAAGCCATATTGGAGTTTAAACTTTCTATGGTCTGACTATTTCTACCGATTTCTCTCGTAACCGTAGTATGGTATAGTATGATTATTTAATCGGCCTCGTTATTTTTTAATAGTCTCTGATATAGTAACTACATTAACTCAGTGCAGGGTATATTAGATTTATATCCATCAAAAATTTCAAACTAAAAGTGTTAAGATTGAATCTCGGCATCAACTCACCCGAGGCAGCCATGTTTTGTTGTTTGCGTCAACTTGTGCAATATACCGTGCTATCGCCTGCCTCATGATGCGTAGATCTACACACGCCGAAATGCTCACGGAGCCACAGCTGTGACTCGAGTCGGCCGTGTAACTTGAATTTGTGACGTCAGTTCATGGTATATCCAGGATATACCATGACTGAATCGCACCATATCCATTTGTTTCGTTTTTGACGTCACGAGATACATTGCTTAATCAGTCATGGCACTGTTTTATTAGTCTGGCTAACGCGACTTCAGAGCTCTGCGAGCATTTGGTCTGGCAAAGATATTAAGCCCAACCGTTTCCCAAAGTGCGTGGTTGACCCGCCTCCCTGAAATGCCTCAGTTTGCTACTGGTCGAAGCCAGAAAAGGCTGTGACGAAGCTTAAACCAATCACATCACTATTTCCTCTGACGTACGTGACGCGACGGGGCTAACTGGTAGATTAAACTCTTACCGAAGCCGGTTGGGAGCAAGACAAAAACGTCCTTCCTTTCAATAAATACCTCCAGGGCTGCTCTTTGCTCCGTTTTCAATGAGAACTTGCTCCATGTTCATAATGTTTCTAGTGAATGAAGCGCTTCCGGCATAGATTCTGTAAACAATCTATGGCTTCCGGTCGCAGTTCTACTACGTCAGTGCCTTGAACACGCCTCTACCCAGGGCCGTTGGAGATGCTCAAAATTGATTGGCTCCCGATTTTTCGGGAGCTTGGAAGAGCTGGAGATAGCTTGCCTTGCCGGACTAAGCTCGCAACAGGCCCTCGTGTTGCGTCACACTTAAGATGGGCGGGCCCAGGCTACTGTTTTATGTCCCGTGAGCCATCCTTGGCCAATCACCGCACGGGAATTTTTTGATGAGGGATATAATTAAGTTATAGCCGACGAGGCGCGTAGCACAGAGTCAGCTCTAAGCCACGTACGACGAGATTGAGTGGAATAACTGTTTTTATTCTATCCATATTCACTGGATTTTGAGAAACGGAGCATTATTTGTTTTTTGCAAATTCGAGAAATAACTTTTTACAAAACGTCCGACAAAATCCTTTCCGTTTAGAATGTAAACAAACCGGCAAAATGACAGGAGCAATTTGTGAAAAATGAATGGAATAATTCTTGGGAAAAAAAAAAACGTCCTTGTCATTTTAATACTTTTTTCCCATATTTTACCTTTTTGTATTTTTTTTTCCCCCAGTCGGTTTTTATTTCTGTCCATTAAAAAAAAAAAAAAAAAAAAGGCGCAGCCAGGGGCCGGAAGGAATCCTGTTTGGGAACCACAGGATTTCATCTCTGCTTTTTGCGGATGATGATGTCCTGTTGGTTTCTTCAAACCAGGACCTTCAGCATGCACTCGGGCGGTTTGCAGTCGAGTGTGAAGCGGCTGGGATGAGAATCAGCACCTCCAAGTCCGAGGCCATGGTTCTCGACCGGAAAAGGGTGGCTTGCCCTCTCCAGGTTGGTGGAGAAGTCCTGCCTCAAGTGGAGGGGTTTAAGTATCTCGGGATCTTGTTCACGAGTGAGGGAAGGATGGAGCATGAGATCGACAGGCGGATCGGTGCAGCCTCCGCAGTGATGCGGTCGCTTTACCGGCCCGTCGTGGTGAAGGAGCTGAGCCAAAAGGCGAAGGTCTCAATTTACCGGTCGATCTACGTTCCGACTCTCACCTATGGTCATGAGCTTTGGGTAATGACCGAAAGAACAAGATCGCGGATACAAGCGGCCGAAATGAGTTTCCTTAGCAGGGTGGCTGGGCGCTCCCTTAGAGATAGGGTGAGAAGCACAGTCACTCGGGAGGAGCTCGGAGTAGAGCCGGTGCTCCTCCGCATCGAGAGGAACCAGCTGAGGTGGCTCGGGCATCTTTTTCGGATGCCTCCTGGACGCCTCCCTGGGGAGGTGTTCCAGGCATGTCCCCCCGGGAGGAGGCCCTGGGGAAGACCCAGGACACGCTGGAGGGACTATGTCTCTCGGCTGGCCTGGGAACGCCTCGGTGTTCTTCCCGAGGAGCTGGCCGAGGTGTCTGGGGAGAGGGAAGTTTGGGCTACCATGCTTAGACTGCTGCCTCCGCGAAGCGGAAGAAGACGAGATGAGACGGTTTTTATTTCATCTTCGGTTAGTTCAGCAACACGCGCCGCCATTTTGTTTTTCTCTACTCATGGTATATGAGCTGATATCCTAGTAGTAGAGTAGCCAATCAGGTTCTGAGCGCGCGATTGCTCATATCCAGTGAATGTGGATAGAATAATAACAATAATTTGCCGAAGGTGAAGTGAATATCGGCGAATAATAATCGAAACGAATTCAAGGTTCTGATTCACCGATATTCGCTGAACCTGAGGCGGATAATTGTTAGTATAAATACATAGATGGTTCTTTTTTAAAAATTATTTAAAAAAAAAGTTATTTCCATTTTCAAAAGCGGCATGCAAATGTAATAACGGCGCAGCGCAGACTTGTCACTTCTTGCCGCCGTCTTAGATTTGAAATCAATAAAATAAATCACAATTCCAGCTTAGCTTTGAGTAGTTTTAGACCAAACTTCGTAGCATCTTGAGTGCTGTTCGGAACAGCGTTTTCTTTCATCATTCATAATTCTTCCTCATTTACGGTGACGAAGCGATCGGCCGCTGTTTTGCCGAGTCATTCGAGGTGATTAACGAGAGAGTTTGAATTTGCGACCAATCAGCACGTGCGATTTTTCTATAATCACTTTCATATTTATATTAAAGGAGAACTGAAGGCAAATTTTTTTTTTCAATCAAAGTTCTATTTTTCATTTTATTAAATATCGGAATGCATTTCTGATCGCTGTTTTGTCGCCGTTATAGCAAGTTGAGTGTTTGAAATATGCTCTGTAATATATCCGTCCATATGTCCGAGCAATGGCCATAAAAGAGATTCATTGAGACCTGTGCGAGACGCTGTAGGACGGAAGTAAAACGTACAGCGGAAATCAAAGCGACCGACATTTGCCAACGTACCCTGTGTCTGAAATCACTCACACTTTGACTACTCCCTATATAGGGAATTACTATATAGAGGACTATACAGTGAGCTCATTGGGAAAATGAAAAAAAAAAAACGCTTTCGGACGCTACTCCGTCGCGCTGGTATTTACGTCATTACTGTTGCACAATTAAAACATGCCGGATCAGTCGGCTGGTGGGTTTTCAAAATAATAAATACATGCGTGTGTTTTTGTGATTAAATCCAGATTATACTGAGCGCATTTCCCACATTAATCAATACGAAGTCCCTGCGTCTTTCACTTCTTTTAAATCAAGGCTGAATCCTTTCTTTCTTCTTTGCCGCTGCTTTTTATTAAATCACATTTGACACTTTTTAATTTGACTTCTTTCAGCGCGACTGCAATGCATGATGGGATATATTGCTTTGGTTAGCGACCATTGTTGTACCATACTTTTCGTGATGCATTGTGGAATACTTTAAGTGCACTATATAGGGTGTAAATAATCCTCACTAAGGTTTCGGACAGCACTACAAAATGGCGTCCTCGCTATATAGCGACTAGGGAGCGATTTCGGACACGGGCGTCGTCAAAAGATATGTGCTCTTTCGAATGCTGACGTGATCAAGCCGGAAGTTTAGTTTGTTTCGATAGCAATCAGGAAAGTTTGGAAAAAGTAGGCAGTAATCGCCATTTAAACTCGTTTGTGTGCAATACTTCGTTTGGAAGACAGTTTTCAAAATGGCGGCGCTGACACTTCTTTACGTTTCGAAGTCTCGCACAAGTCTCGTGAAGATCGCGCGGATAAGTGACGCCTGCCGTGGACCAAATTCAACACGGCTAAAAACCGAACGGGCCGATACGTATAATGTTTAATTGCCAATACGAGTCACGATATAAGGTTACTAAAACCGAAAATGTCATTGAATAACACCGTTAATTAAGGAATAAAGCAAGTTTAAAAATGACTTCAGTTCCTCTTTAAAGCACTTTACGTAACCTTACTGTCAAAGTTATTCTAATACTATTAGATGTATTTTTGTAACTACAGGGTGTCTCAAAAAAATGTACTCACACTTTGAATGACGAGAAAACCTTTATTTATGAAAATAGAGTGAAATGGAATAGCTTTGAATACAGAAGACAAATGTAATTGAAGAATCATGTTCGCAAATGTTCAAATTGATGACCATTATTGTCCAGACAACGCTGATGACGCGCACCAAGGGATTCGCAAACGTCACGAAACAGGTCATTAGGAATATCGCGACATTGTCTTTCAATTTCAATGCATCAATTGTTCTTGGTTTGGTGCGCTAATTTCCTGCCATGCTGTGATTAATTAATTACACCTGCAACACAAAAAAGGCAGCATGTTAGGGACAGTTAAAGTGTGAGTACATTTTTTTTGAGACACCCTGTATGTTCGTGTCGTATTATGTGGCTTTAGAACTGGAGGTTTGTGTTATTTGGTAACTTTACTCGTATTTTTTTGACGTACACAATCCTCTGGGACACTACACCAGGACGTTTCTGATCATGCTCCTACTTGTCACTTGGTCCTGTCTGGTCTGGTCTGGTCTGGTCTGGTCTTGGTGTCGTAATTCCTGCACTCCATTCGAGCGGTATAGAAATATGTTGGGTATTTATTTCTCAAGTCTGGTATGAGAGAGTAAGCGCTCCTTTTCTGCTTGTGCACTCCATCTTGGCCACACCACAGTAAATACCACAAGTTCTATGCACCTCGATTCTCACGGTGAGTCATGCAGGGTTTTGAGCCTCCACGCCTCCTTCGGTGAAGCATTCTGTCCGAATGAGAGTCTCACTCCTGACTCGACACCATAAATCAACTACGGGGCACGAACCGAGCCGTTTCTGGCTGTGCGGCTCTGCGCCGTCACTTTAATTTTTATGTAACGGCAACCTGCTGGTTAAACTGCACTGCGGTGTACCGTTCTCAGGTTTCTCATTAAAGCCGTGCCAGTCCGGAATGCCAAACCATCCACTCTTAAACGTCACTGTTGCAGCACGTTTTCACATGAACGCTACTTGCGAGTTTCTCTGATTTTTGGACACATCAAGCCTTCTGTACGTTTACTGAGAATTAACCCAGGCGAGGTTGTGAAACCCAGCAAGCAAGCAAGCAACCACACAACACCCTGTTGCATGTTGCAGCACGCGTCAGTGTGTGCAGCAGTGATCTAACTTTTAGTTTATAAGCGGAGACATGACCTCACGCATGACGGGAGGGGGGGGAAAGCAGCTTCCTGTGATTTTTCTATTTTGAGACCGGTACAGAGCTCTGTAAACAGTATGTCCACAGTGTTCGGAAGGTTACACACTGGCCAGAATCGGCCCCCGGGCTGCCAGATGGATACACGCAGGTTGATCTGGCTCGAGTCTCCTTTAGTGCTTTTCTTTTCGGTCACTCCTCTGGAATTATGGGTCTTTTTTTTTTTTGCCCAAGTCCAAAGAGAAAAATCCTCCACTTGTTTCCGTCTAAAGGCCAATTTATGCAGACAACCCAGTCCTCGCAGACGGTGTCGCAGATAGCGTCTGCGTAGCCCCCCTACCTTCGCAGACGCTCTGCGCACACCTCCCAAAAATTGTGACCACCGCAGAAGCCTCGCAGACAGCGTCGCAGACAAGAGGGCTCTGATTGGTCCACTCTACATCCGCTGTACATGCACTTCCGCTTCCCTACTTTCCCGGTTTGGTTTGTTTTCACGACCGCCATTTTTAAAAACACGAGCGAAGATGGAGCAGCACGAAGAGCGGTTGATCGAGGAAGTGAGGAAGTACGTACATCTATACGACTCCAGTTCTAGTCATTATAAGTAACCGGAGGATAAACACTCCACTAACCACACCCACCAACTACTCCTAGCGACTTCGCGCCCCCTTGCGTTGTGCCGGTGAATAACATCGCGCACGCCTATTACTCCCAGCTCAACGATAAATTGCAACTGTCTGCGAAAAGCTATCTGCGAAAGCCTTGTCGCAAGAGCATGCAGAGGCCTTAATAGTGGGCTTCAGGGAAAGAAATGAACTTTGTGCCTAACGATTTTCGACTGCAGATTTATAAGGTAGTAATAATAACATGTTTCAAATGAGAACACACGATGGTCAAAAGTATTGGAAGACTCGCCCGTCATACCCGTATATGGTTCTTCCTCAAAATTGGACGCACGCGATATTCTCTTTCTCGCTCGCTCTCGAGTGTGTTTGTATGCTGTAATATCAGGCCTTTCTGCAGAAAAAAAAAAAGATCAGAGCGGTTGTTTTTGACTCCGAGCCCAGCCTGGAGGGCCCGGAAAGCTGCTGGAGGGGTCTGAGAGCATGCTCCCCTGTAAAATTTAGCAATTCGAGACTTCAAATGGTGCATTCTGGTGGCATCTCGGGCTGCTTTAGGCACAATTCAACATTGATTAAATGAGCTTTTTTGTTAACCTTGTCAAATATGCAAAGGGCAAAATGAGGTTTGAAATGAAAACATTTCTCTCACACCACTTCATTTTCCAATTCCAGGATGCCAGGAACAGAATCGAGGTCAAATCGTGCAACAGCGCCATCTAGCAACCAGCGCCTAGAACGTGGTTTTGTGTATGGTTGCGAATGGCAGTCAGTGCACGCAGCGAAACCCTTTTTTACTTCTGGGTTGAGTACCAGGATAAGTCTAGACCTGTATATTACAGTATCTTCATATTTCTATCGTTATGACTCATTTTCAGACAGGAATAAGGAGGTATTTAGGTGCGGAAAGTACTCTGCATTGCTCAATTGGGTGTAATGATAGCGCGGCGCTGACGCCACGTATCCACACTTTGAGGAAAGCCCTGAATATTATAATTTCACTTCACTGGAACTAACAGGACCGAACCTGTTCCAGCACGACAATGCTCCTGTGCACAAAGCCAAAGCGAGCTCCAGGAAATCATGGTTTGATCAAGTTTGAGTCGAAGAACTTGAGTGTCCTGCACAGAAACCCGACATGAACACCTTTTGGGATGAACTGGAACACCGAGTGCACCCCAGACCTCCTCGACCAACATCAGTCACTGATCTCATTCTGCTCTTGGAAGTGAATGAACACATTCCCAGGGCCCCAAAATCTGCTGTGTTCACACTTATACCGGTACGAAAGTGGTATAACTGTATCGATACAAAGTATACCGGTACAGTTTCGTCCATCTGTCCACACTAGCGAGAAATGTTTGCGGTTTTCTTTCACGGTAGTTGAAATGCGCGTGCATGAAATGTTTCCGTGGTTACCGAGTAACTTCCTTCCGAGAATATATGGCATCCGTTATTCCGAGATCTCGAGAAAACAAAACAATTATTTCATGGTCTCAGCTGGATCACTGTATCTCCGTCGGTAGAGACGAAGCCGGGCCAGTCTTCTGCGGAGGTGCCGCGGACTAAGACTACGTTCAGACTGCACCCTGAAACGACCCATATCCGATTTTTTTGCCCATATGCGACCTGTATCCGATTTGTTATTGGCAATCTGAACGACACGGATCCGATTTTTTCACATGCGACCCAGGCCGCTTGGATATGTGGTCCTAATTCCGATGCATATCCGTTATTTTCACATGCGACTGCAGTCTGACTGGACAGGTCGCATTCATGCGACCTACACGTCGTCAACAAGAGACAAACGTCACTATTCTGCGTTGGCTAATCCCGCCTCTTTGGTGGAAAACAGAAACATTTGTACAGTTTTCAGAATTTAAATAGACTTTTATAGAATTGATCAAGCTAATGGAGGATTTGGTAGGGACCTGGATGTTAAATCATCCTGTATTACAAGATTATAAGATTGTTCTGGAAATTTCCAGTAATTTGACACCTTCGGTCTCATTAGTCTGCTGCCCACATTAATCAGATTATTGTGTGAGTTCCGCCGCCGCCACAAAAACCACATCGCCAGGTCTCGCCTCATCTCCATGCTTTACTTGCAAACTTGAAGAGCGCGCTTTTTTTTTTGTTTACGTATTACGTAGATGTGCTTATTACGTGTCAATTTGCGCATGCGGGACACTTTTGGGTCGTTTTTCGTTCATATTGGAGATCGCATACAAGTCTCATATAATTGGTAATGTGAACGGCCTAACAAAGAAATCGGATTTCACAACAAATCGGATATGGGTCGTTTCAGGTTGCAGTCTGAACGTAGTGTAATTTTGAAATGATCCCTTATTAAAAGACTTAATGCAATCTCTCCCTGTGTCAACCCCTGATCAAAATATTGCCTTATTAGGTGATCGATTATTCCAGACATTCTAATGACCAAAGTTGCGTCTATACAGAATGAGAAATAGCCCCAAAGTCAGCATATCACAAGTCTCTTGGCGCACCTGAATGAACCATTTCTCAGCTGTTTACTCGAGATCACGGAATAATTGTTTTGTTTTCTCGAGATCTCGGAATAACGGTTTTGTTTTCTCGAGATCCTGAATTAATTATGTCGTTATCTCAGGATGACAAGGTGAATAAAAAAAAGGATTATATGAAGGGCCTCTCTCGGCTTCCGTACGGATGAAACGACGTGTGTACAGTCTGTATTTCTGGTGGTCATTTATTCAGTCGAATCGTATAAAACGCGCGAGGCAGTTGAGAAAGAAACAAACGAATCTCCGTTCTTCACTATTTTATTCAGCGAAGACATCGATTGAGGTGTGTGAGTTTGCGCATGCGCATTATATTTGTATCGATGCAGAGCCGCTTCATCTGTCCACACTACAGCGAAGCGCTACAGTACCGATACTGTACCTGTACGAAACCCATACATTTGTGGGTTTCGTACCGATACAGTTACACCGCTACAGTACCGGTATAGTTGCTAGTGTGGACAGGTGTTGCGGTACGAAAGTATTTTCGTATCGGTACAAAATCCCTAGTGTGGACAGGGCAATCTAGTGGAAAGCCCTTCCGGAAGAGTAGAGGTTCTGATGAGAGAAAGGAGGACCGAATTTGGAATGTGTTCAAAGAGAACATGTTGAGTGAGGCGTCCACAAACTTTTGGCCAACTAGTGTGTATTTATATATCGGTTTGAAACCAAAATTGCTTCCAGATTGCGTTGAGGCAAGTTCAGTTTGTCCAAGATGGATGATGTTTCCGTGATGTGTGGTCTTGGTTGGTTAGTGTTGGCTGACTCGCCTGGGAAGACGACTCTCACGGAGCACCACTATGCGAGCAAGGTGACCTTGCTACCTCCTGATGATTGGGTGAAAGTTTTTCTGTCGCGTCGTCACCAAGATCCTTCCTGAATGAGGTTGAATGTGCTGTTGCAGGTTCCTCGTGTTCCTGAGCACCAGATTTCTCATTTTAAACCCTAAGTGGTGTAATCAGTCTGATCATCACGATCAGACGAACTCTAACCAGCTTCTAACGCAGCTTCTCCTGAAATGGTCATAGTCTAGTAGTTTCTACCTCTTTATTTATTTATTTGTGAATTAAAAATGAAATTCCCCCATTGCTTAGATTCTGTCAAAAAGGAAACTCAGAAGTAAGTTTAATCGATTGCTGGTGGTGTTTTGGATCAGTTTATTTTCCAGAGGTCAAAGCTGAACATACTTGCATAGTTGGATCCCGCTCATAACTCTCGTCTTAAAATACCCAGTTTGTTTCTCTCATGCACTCCCTCGTGGGACGTCGGCAATAAAGGGACCGGCTCTCGGGACTGTCAGAGCGGATCGCGTTTCCCGCGTTAACGAAGCACTCGTGGATTCTACTCACTTTTCACAGAGGCAAAAAAGGGTTTAAAGTCGTCCCAAGAAACGTGATTTAACAGCTGGGATTTCCTCCAGCTCAGCAGCGTGCTGCACTCTGGGGATACTTGGAAAGCGAACAGTGATCAATGATCTGGCTTTTCCACGTCATATTTAAAGCAGCCAAAAAAATGACAAAAAAATCCAGTGCAGAATTGTTTCATCGTGACGCCATGTAGGTTCACAATCCACGAGTGAGAAAGTGATTCAGTGCAAATGGTTCAGTTTTGCAGGAACTGAGGAGTGTAGAGGCCACGCCCCCTTCACTGGAACAGACCGACGGAGGCCACGTCTCCTTCACAGTGATGGGTAGGGCTGGGTAAAAAAATCGATTTTGGATCGATTTCATTTAAATTTCGCACTATTGATTCACAGGGCATGAGATCGAGTTTTTTTTTTTTCCCCACAACACAATCTCGTGTTGCGATTTTCCTCCCTCAGCCGTCTCGTGCGTGATGACGCAGCTGCGCAGTCGTACGTCGTGACGTTCAAGCACGCACACAAAATGGCTGAGGCCAGAGCCATGGCTGAGGCAGGGGAAACACCGCTCGGCAAGCCGTCTCAAATGAAATCTGACGTGTGGAATCAATTTCAAATTTAAAAGGACAAAGAGCTTGATAAAACCAAGGTAGTTTGCAAGATATGCCAAGCAGAGCTCAGTTATTGTAGGAATACTACAAACCTCAGAAACCACCTGACAAGGTACCACACTACACTAACCTTAGCTTCCGACAACAAGCCGCCCGGAGCGAAACTGAAGGACCTGCTAGCATTACCATCAGAGTCTCCGCGGGCCATAAAGATAACAGAGGCCATCGCAACTTTTGTTTGCAGAGATTTACGCCCATACTCGGTAGTGGAAAATGAAGGATTCAGGTACTCGAACCACACTACGTTATGGTGCAATGTAAACATCTGACTGAAACTGTGATACCCATGGAGTCCCTCTTTGGGGCAGTCTACACACCACCAGTACAAGGAGATGGAAAGAAAACTCCAACAAAAAGGGCTGAAGATGAAATAAGAAGATACAGGGCAGAACCACCTGCTGGGCTGAATGAAAGCCCTCTGACCTGGTGGAGGTCAAATGAAAAGGAGTATCCACTGTTAGCTCGCCTGGCAAAGCACTACCTCTGTAGCCTGGGCCCGCCCATCCTAAGTGTGACGCAACACAGGGGCCTGTTGCGAACTTAGTCTGGCAAGGCAAGCTATCTCCAGCTCTTCCAAGCTCCCGAAAAATCGGGAGCCAATCAGTGGCGGCTGGTAGTCTTTCAAACAGGGGAGGCTGGTCGGTTACGATATTTCCAGATTTTAAAAGAAAAAACACATCAATTTTGCCCATACTCTTGCCTCTGATCTGGCTGATTGTTGGCAGCGTCACAAACTGTGAAATAACAGGTTCTTTTGGCCCATTAGCCTACTGTCCAATATACATGATGGTGGTGTTGGGGGGGTATATTTTAACATTTTATATTTTAAAATTGTGGCATGTTGTTTAAAAATTGATCATTATTGAAAGCAGCTCTTTGTCAGGAACCTCAGCAGTAACAGCAGAGTGTTCTGGAATAGGCACAAGCACTGACCTTGGGGAGCCAAACATAGAGCTGGGTGCCACACATTTCATTCAATGACACTTTCCCTATATTTTACTTATTTTGACTGAGAAATGTTTTATTGACAATTTTGATAACCCTTCACTTTTAATCCAGGTCTGTAGTGTGAAATGTTCTCGGCTGTGTTTTTGTTTAAAAATGTTTTCCAAATTGTAGCTGTGTTTAATTCATATCCAGAAAAATATATATTCCAATATAATATACTCAACATAAACATTTTAAATAGATTCTACATTTTTGGTCCATCCATGACATATTACTAAAGTAGCCTATTTACTGTTGTTGATGTGGGTCACTTGCTGTTAGCCAATTCACTTTCTCGTACCAGGAGAGCTGAAAGGAGCGAGTATTATTCCCTACCTTTTTCACCAAGTCAATTTGAGGCGTTGGTCTACCCTGCTCTTTAATTTTAATTTTTTCCTCGAAAGGAAGACTGGCAAATGGCTTGTGCTTGGCATCTGTGCGCAGCTTTCTTGTTAGCTGACTAGCCCCCTCAAGTTCAAGTTCAGTCACTCAAATAAACGAAATTTCTGGAACTAAGATAGCAAACTTGACAACACTATATTTACACTTTATTTACAATGAAAATATATACAAACTAAAAAAGCTGGTAGAAACCGTATGTAATGAATGAAATCGAAATGTAAGCTGATCTCTTACAATACACCACAGCACTTGCGAATCCGCATGGGACTGAACTGAGAGTCACCGCTGCCTGTCTATAGTTGAAACGAGCTGTCAATCAAAGAAAATATCCGGCCGCTTTCACCAATCACCAGTCTCCTCGCGGAAACTGCCATGTCCCTCCCACTGTGAGGCTCGGAGTCCGTGGGCGGGCATTTTCGCAGTATTTGTCCAATAACCGTCTTGCATTTTGAGATTGACAAGCGCATAGCTTCCAAATGCCGTTGAAGTCCACTGAGGCTGGGAGTCCGTGAGACTCCGTGGGCGGGCGTTTTCACAGTATTTGTCCAATAACCGTTTTGCATTTTGAGATTGACAAGCGCATAGCTCCCAATCCACTGAGGCTGGGCTGCATCGCGCTGTCACGAGGGGGAAAAACTCACGCACACATTAAAGTTATAAGGGCATTTTTAGAGGAGGCTGAGCCTCCCTCGTTGTCTTAGAGCAATCGCCCGTGGAGCCAATCAACTTTGAGCATCTCCAACGGCCCTGGGTAGAGGCGTGTTCAAGGCAGTGACGTGGTAGAACTGCGACCGGAAGCCATAGATTGTTTACAGAATCTATGCCGGAAGCGCTTCATTCACTAGAAACATTACGAACATGGAGCAGCGGCAAGCCTTTGACACAGCGGTAGATGCTGTATTGAAAGCATTCAACGGGAAGTTCTCATTGAAAACGGAGCAAAGGGCAGCCCTGGAGGTATTTATCTTCTTCCTGTTACTCAAGCAGTTTCCGTCGCGTCACATACGTCAGAGGAAAGAGTGATGTGATTGGTTTAAGCTTCGTCACAGCCTTTTCTGGCTTCGACCAGTAGCAAACTAAGGCATTTCAGGGAGGCGGGTCAACCACACGCTTTGGGAAACGGTTGGGCTTAAAGTGCCATTCCACCATTGGATGTATTCTTTGGCATAAAATACAATATATTTTATGACAACATGACTAGACAGAGAAATCTTTTAGCTTCAAAATGATATATCAAACATAATTTTTTGACGACAAGTATATTAATTTTGCGACCAAAGTCACCTACCCTTTTAATTTCCGCGCGGTAGTGAAACATGATGTCATCGGCAGGTTCCCCTTCTTGTGTACCACGTGTCGGTCTATTTTTAGACCAGGAAACCCCCAAAGTGAGAGAGTCATTTCTCCTCGTATATGGGGGCCAAAAAAATTGCGAAAAATTGAGTTAATCTTTCAGTTAGCTAGATTTATTGGTATTATTTTTATCGCGTTCTATCCGCCATTGCTGATATGTGCCACGTCACACGTCACGTGGTACACAAGAAGGGGAACCTGCCGATGACATCACGCGCAGAAATTAAAAGGGTAGGTGACTTTGGTCGCAAAATTAATATACTTGTCGTTGTCAAAAAATTATGTTTGATATATCATTTTGAAGCTAAAAGATTTCTCTATGGGCGGCATGGTGGTGTAGTGGTTAGCGCTGTCGCCTCACAGCAAGAAGGTCCGGGTTCAAGCCCCGTGGCCGGCGAGGGCCTTTCTGTGTGGAGTTTGCATGTTCTCCCCGTGTCCGCGTGGGTTTCCTCCGGGTGCTCCGGTTTCCCCCACAGTCCAAAGACATGCAGGTTAGGTTAACTGGTGACTCTAAATTGAGCGTAGGTGTGAATGCGAGTGTGAATGGTTGTCTGTGTCTATGTGTCAGCCCTGTGATGACCTGGCGACTTGTCCAGGGTGTACCCCGCCTTTCGCCCATAGTCAGCTGGGATAGGCTCCAGCTTGCCTGCGACCCTGTAGAACAGGATAAAGCGGCTAGAGATAATGAGATGAGATGAGATTTCTCTATCTAGTGATACCATTTATATATGTTGTCAAAATATATTGTATTTTATGCCAAAGAATACATCCAAGGGTGGAATGGCACTTTAATATCTTTGCCAGACCAATGCTCGTAGAGCTTTGAAGTTGCGTTAGCCAGACTACTACCTCTGTGTCCCAGGGACCAGTATTGCGTCGGAGAGGGTGTTTTCCACTGCGGGTGATATTTTCACTGCCGAAAGGAGCTGCATCACCCCAGACCACGTCAATGAGCTCCTTTTCCTCAACAAGAATCTCTGTCTCTTAAGTGTGACAGTTTAAGTTTACTGTCTTCGTTTTGTTAATATTAATACTTTTAATATTTTTTCACTTAAACAATACAATTTGCTGCAATGTTCGTTTGCACTTTTATTTGCACTTTTTTAATTACAGGAAGGTAAGACAGTTTTGTTTACAGTTACGTGTGAACTGTCAAATTTACAAAATAAAGACGTGTATTTTGCAATGTATTGTATGGAGATATTTTCATTATTTAAGAGCAGATTGAATTGATTCAGATCGAATCCAGTCGTGATTAATCAATTTAAAACCCTAAGAATTGAAATCGAATCGATCTTGGAAATTGGCTGTGATGCCCAGCCCTAGTGATGGGCAGAAGATGCCACGCCTGCTTCATTAACATTGACAGTCACAGAGGCCGATGTGTTCAGAGACCACAACTTGTTTAAAAAGACTGACTGAGAGAGAGAGGCAGGCCACGCCTCCTTCTCTGGAACCGACTGACCCAAATGCCACGCCTTCTTCATTAACATTTCCAGTCTCAGAGGCCGATGTGTTCAGAGACCACAACTTGTTTAAAAAGACTGACTGAGAGAGAGAGAGAGGCAGGCCACGCCTCCTTCACTGGAACTGACTGACACAGGCCATGCCTCCTTCAGTGATGGGCATAAGATGCCACGCCTTCTTCGTTAAGCTTTTCGGTCACAGAAGCCAATGGGTTCAGAGACCACACCTTGTTTTAAAAAGACTGACTGACTGATCAAGGCCATGCCTCCTTCACTGAGACAGATGGACACAGAGGCCACGCCTCCTTCGGTGATGGGCACGGATACCACGCCTTCATTGACGTTTCCAGTCACAGAGGCTGATGGGTTCAGAGACCACACGTTGTTTAAAAAGACTGACTGACAGAGGCCACACCTCCTTCACTGAGACAGATGGACACAGGCCACGCCTCCTTCTCTGGAACTGACTGACACACAGAGGTCACACCTCCTTCCTTAAGGTTGATAGTCACAGAGGCTGTGTTCAGAGACCACACCTTGTTTAAAAAGACTGATAGAGGTCACGCCTCCTTCACTGGAACTGACTGAGGCCACGCCTTCACAGCGATGGGCACAGATGCCACACCTTCATTAACAGAGATGAGATGAGTCACAGAGGCTGGGTTCAGCAAGCACAACTCATTTAAAAACTCACTGACTGACTGACAGAAGCCACGCCTCCTTCACTGGAACTGACAGAGGCCACGCCTCCTCCTCTGAGACAGACTGAGTCACAGGTTCTGACTTATTCATCAGGACTGACAGAGGCCACGCCTCCTTCACTCCAGCTCAATTACACAGAGGCTATGCTTCCTTCTTTAGAATGGTCAGGCACAGGCCACGCCTCCTTATTTAGGACTGACCGAGATCAGGCTTCCTTCACAGGGATTGATGTCTAGAAAGGCCACGCCTACTTTATTAAAAGACATGTCTTTGACGGGGACTGACAATTTTAGAAATGTAAAAAATTGTTCGAGAAAATGTTGGATAGTTTCACTGAAACGTATTAAATGCAAATCGCCAGAAAAGCACATGATGAATACGCAAAGAAGAAAAATCGCAAGCGTGTTCCCGCCCTTACTCAAAAACAATCAGTTAATACCGATATCAGTGTGAATATATCAGTGTGAACGACCAGAAGTACACACACCGTTCACGTCCTTTTAATAATCCGTGAAAGAGGTGAGAAGAAAACTCGAGTACAAAGCTGAAGGGACTGACGTGACTCGAGCGCTCCATGTTGTCATGGTAACATCGATGGGGAAACTGTTGATAAAAGTAAGGTGTTTAAATTCAAAATAAAGTTAAGTTCAACCTTTTTGCCTCCAAAGTACAGATCCTTAAAATGATCAATAATTATTGATATCGACTGGGATGAAACAATTGATTTTTTTTTTAGCGATATCGCCCAAAATGTATCTCGTGTGTTTGTTTGTTTGTTTGTTTGTTTGTTTGTTTGTTTGTTTGTTTGTTTGAAATGTGATGCGATTGTATTGACATTGTGATGAATTATGTGACAAGACACACTTTTCTGAGGTCATGGAAAACTTTTCTTCGTGTCTTTTATTACAAACTGATTACGCTGCATTTCTATCTTTTAGTCTTGTGAAATGAATGTATAATTAGTTCTCATTATCTGTGCTAAATATTCATAAGTGTTTTTTAGAAATGTTTTTTATAAGGTAAAAAAAAAGTTAATTTTGGGGACGTTTTAATTTATTTTTAAATGCAACACTGATGTTTTGACGGCTGTTTGTGAGCCGAACTCTCTGGTGCGTGTGTATCGTGGAAATGTTTGAGAGAGTCGTGATGTGATCTTTGGTTGGAAATAAAAAATAATTTTAAAAAAATCCTGAACAATTTAGAGAAGAGAAATTGAAGAATTGAGAATTGAATATGTAATATTGATACCCCCCCCCCATGTTTGTTTAAAAAAATCTGAATTTGTATATCTATGGATTTGTTTTCCAAAGAAAATGCACCAAGTGTACGCTTTCTGTAAACCATAGACATGTTTCCACTGCGGTTTCCTCAGCTGGGGGGGGATACAGCACGTCTGAGTGTTCAGTTGATTTCTGAAGGATTTCTCTCTCTCTCTCTCTCCCCCCCTTTCCCTTTCTCTCTCTTCCCTATCCCCCCTCTCTCTCCCCTCTCTTTCCCTTTCTCTCTCTCTGCTTCCCCTTTCTCTTTCCCTCTCTCTCCTTTCCCTCTCTCCCCTCTCTTTCCCTTTCTCTGTCTCTCCTTTCCCTTTCTCTCCCATCTCTCTCCTTTCCCTCTCTCCCCTCTCTTTCCCTTTCTCTCTCTCTCCTTTCCCTTTCTCTCTCTTCCCTATCCCTCTCTCTCCTCCCTCCTTCTGTCTCTCTCTCCTTTCCCTTTCTCTCTCTTCCCTATCCCTCTCTCTCCTCCCTCCTTCTGTCTCTCCCCTCTCTCTCCTTTCCCTTTCTCTCTCTTCCCTATCCCTCCCTCTCTTCCCTATCCCTGTCTCTCCCCTCTCTCTTTCTCTCTCTCTCCCCTATCCCTCTGTCTCCCCCTCTGTCTCTCCCCTCTCTCTTTCCCTTTCTCTCTTCCCTATCTCTCCCTCTCTCCCTTCCCTGTCTCTCTCCCTTCTCTCTCTTCCCTCTCTTCCTGATCCCTCTGTCTCTCTCTCTCCTATCCCCCTCGGTCTCTTCCCTATCCTTCTCTCTCTCCCCTCTCTCTTTCCTTTTCTGTCTCTTGTCTATCCCTCTGTCTCTCCCCTCCCTCTCTCTTCCCTATCCCCCTTTCTCTGTCTCTCTCTCCATCTCTCTCTCCCCTTTCTCTCTCTTCCCTATCTCCTCTCCTCCCCTTTCTCTCTTCCCCATCTCTTCTTCCCATCTCTGTCTCTCCCCCTTCTCTCTCCCTATCCCCTCACCCCACTCTCTCTCTCTCTCTCTCTCTCTCTCTCTCTGATTTCAGAGCTCTCTCAGGCCCAGCGTAAGTTTGCTCAGTGTCTCGGTGAGTTCCAGTTTGAGTACATCGGGGACGACAAGACTGATGATGAGAAGTGTATTGGTGAGAGATGTTTAACATTTCCCCTTCCGGTGCTCTGGGGCCGTGATTACGGTTTTAGCCCATCATTAGTCGTGTGCTGATGGACGAGCTGAAAGTCAGGAAATGGTGCACTGAAGGACCGAATCACGCGCCAGCACTTCCACTGACTCAAATTAACTGGAAGTTGTTGGTAAATCTTATGTTCGCTTGATGGACAGCACAGCTCTCCATATTCTCCTCCCCGACTCCTCCTCCTGCTTTTTCTTCTTTGATTTGAAAACTTGTCTGTTTTCATTGGATGCATTTTCTCACGCAGAGCCCAGAAATTCCGCAGAATCAGAGATCCCATATCGCAATCGGCCACTTAGGAATTTGGGGAAAGATTGGCGTTATGGTTGCCATGGAGCCACGCTCCAAACTGCGTGTCGCTCCCTCCCAATAGGAATACACTGAATATGTTTCGAGCTATACTGAAAAACAGCCGAGCAACCACCCAAGTCTCCATAGCAACCGACTAGCTACAACTGAGCAACCAGCTGGGATCACATCGCAACAGCCTGGAAATACCCTGGCAACCACCTAGCAACCAGCTGGGTTAGCGTAGCAGCGTTTAACGTTTTAATGCTGTAACCTTTCAACGTATTTCATCTCTTTCCCCTTTCCTCCATTCTACCGGTTTGGGCTCGTTCCCCTTTTCTCCATTCTACCGGTTTGGGCTCTTTCCCCTTTTCTCCATTCCACCGGTTTGGGCTCTTTCCCCTTTTCTCCATTCTACCGGTTTGGGCTCTTTCCCCTTTTCTCCATTCCACCGGTTTGGGCTCTTTCCCCTTTTCTCCATTCCACCGGTTTGGGCTCTTTCCCCTTTTCTCCATTCCACCGGTTTGGGCTCTTTCCCCTTTTCTCCATTCTACCGGTTTGGGCTCTTTCCCCTTTCCTCCATTCTACCGGTTTGGGCTCGTTCCCCTTTTCTCCATTCCACCGGTTTGGGCTCTTTCCCCTTTTCTCCATTCTACCGGTTTGGGCTCTTTCCCCTTTTCTCCATTCCACCGGTTTGGGCTCTTTCCCCTTTTCTCCATTCCACCGGTTTGGGCTCTTTCCCCTTTTCTCCATTCTACCGGTTTGGGCTCTTTCCCCTTTCCTCCATTCTACTGGTTTGGGCTCGTTCCCCTTTTCTCCATTCCACCGGTTTGGGCTCTTTCCCCTTTTCTCCATTCTAAGGGTTTGGGCTCTTTCCCCTTTTCTCCATTCTAAGGGTTTGGGCTCTTTCCCCTTTTCTCCATTCTAAGGGTTTGGGCTCTTTCCCCTTTTCTCCATTCTAAGGGTTTGGGCTCTTTCCCCTTTTCTCCATTCTAAGGGTTTGGGCTCTTTCCCCTTTTCTCCATTCTAAGGGTTTGGGCTCTTTCCCCTGACCTGCTCAACCTTCAGTGCTTTCAGATCTGTGATGACGAAACACGGTTCAACACTGCTGGCGTTGTCATTGTGCTCTCAGGCCGAGATCCCGCGTCATCCGTCAGCGGCTTTAGAAAACTCCTCCGTCTTATTCTGCACTTTCAGCTCCTTCACATCACCGGTTCAGCTTCTTTCTTTCATGGGTTTTTATCGCACTTTTCCTTTCTTCTTTTGTCTCCTTACTCACATTCATTCTTTTCTCATTTTTCTTTCTTTATTTCATGTCTCTTTTTCCCCTCACTTTTTCTTTTGTCTCCTTACTCACATTCTTTTCTTTCTTGCTTTTTCTTGTCTCTTTTCTCTCCTTTCTTTCTTTATTTCATGTCTCTTCTCTCCTTTCTTTATTTCATGTCTCTTTTCTCACTTTTTCTTTCTTCTTTTGTCTCCTAACTTGTGTTCTTTCTTTCTTGTCTCCTTACTTGTTCTTTTCTTTCTCTTCTTTTCTCCTAACTCCTCTTCTAAGTCATTTTCTTTTTCTTTCTTTCTTTTTCTTTCTTTCTCCTTACTTGCTCTCTTCTTTCAAGTCTTTTCTCTTTCTTTCTTTCTTTCTTTCTTTCTTTCTTTCTTTCTTTCTTTCTTTCTTTCTTTCTTTCTTTCTTTCTTTCTTTCTTTCTTTCTTTCTTTCTTTCTTTCTTTCTTTCTTTCTTTCTTTCTTTCTTTCTTTCTTTCTTTCTTTCTTTCTTTCTTTCTTTCTTTCTTTCTGTCTCCTCACTCGCATGTTTCTTTCTCATACTTATTCATTTTTTTCTAATCCTTTGAATTTTTACTTTCGTGTGTTTCCTTCTCTTTTCCTCTTCTTGCTTGCATGTTTTCTTTGTTTTTCCTTCTTTTTCCAAAATTGTCAAAATACTTTTTAAAAGCTTTTTATGGAAACACAAATTACACAGTAATTAGTTTTATTTTTGCTTCTTTTGTTTCACACATTTGTTCTTTCTTTTGTTTTCATCTTAAACATTTAATTTTTCCTCATTCTTTTCTCTTCCTGTCTTGTTTTCTGACTCGCATGTTCATTCATTCTTTTTTTTATCAGTCCGTTTCCTTTCGCAGATGTACCTGCACTATAATAGCTCGTGCAGTCAGAAGTTTGTGTCCGTATGTTGCATTCTGTTGCTTTTTAACTCGCTGAGCCGCTTCAGATAACAGGAGCTGAGGGACGGAAGCCCTGCAGAGATGGAGCTGGGATTTACTGACGACAACAACAGCAAGGCTGAGGGGAGAAAATCCCTCAGAGCTCTTTCTCAGGCTATCTTCTCTCTGTGTGTGTGTGTGTGTGTGTGTGTGTGTGTGTTGCAGATGAGTCTTTACAGGAGTTTTCCTCCTTCCTCAGAAACCTGGAGGACCAGAGGGAGCTGATGGTAGGTGTGGTCACTCACTCAACCTGATGCTCTGCTTCAGTATGCAAATAGACTTCTCATTATTTCTATAAAATCAAACAAACCACAGGCTCTTTCCCCCCTCCTTGTGGAGCAGGAGATGAATGTCATACGAAGACACTTTGATTAATCGCTTCACACATAAAACAAGCGCGAAAACTTAGTCATAAACGTGAATTTTAAAAATTCGCTTTGAGAACCTCACGGTGTCTCAGTGATGGAGGAGCTCTGTGAAATAAACTCCATCTCGAAAAAGAAATATAGAAACTTGAACGCTTATTAGTTCATTACATTCATCTTTGGCCTTAGACGACAGCTCGTGATGAGTTTGTGAATACTTGGCGATGAAAAATCGGTCGCATCACCATCAATTGTGCAATGCACGGCGAATACGCTCTGAGATTTGCAAGTTTTTTTTTTTTTTTTGTGCGTCTCCGCCTCGTGAGTGGCCAAAAAGGTTGCGAAAAATTTCAGTGCATGCGTTGAAATTTGGTGGGGATGTTTTTGTCGAGCCTCTTGGGTTGTATTTGTCTCAAATCTATGTCCCCGATGCTCATGGGACACTCATCAGTACAGCTGCGAGTCAGAGCCTAACCTTCACCGAGACTTAAAAGCGCATTTACGTTCAGGGATCCTTCTTGTGCGTGTGCTTGGGACCCGGTCGTCATGCTGATTTGAGCACAATCAGCACGCGTATATAAGGACGCTGTTTTCGGAGACTTTGCAAGTATTCTGTCAGGTATGCAGCAGTCGACGGGTCTAAGCGCAGGAAGAGCAGGCGTTGTTTAACAAAACCGCAAGCAGAGTCGTAAACATGGCGAGAAACGAACGTGACGGTGATGATGATACTTCGCAAAGCCTCCGCGTCCTTATATGCATGTGCTGATTGTGCACAAATCAGCATCAGGTGCTTCCCATGACCACTGGGTCGCGTGAGCGAGAGAAGGCCCGACAGTCAAGTGTTGGCCTGCTGTGCGACCACAACTTGTAGCTCGCTTGTATATCACCACCAAAACGCATCATTTTCATCGATAACCCATCGCGAGCTGGAGCGTGACCGCAGCTTTCGTAAGTGCTTTATCCTGGACAGGGTTGAAGGGATCCAGAGCCTATCCCTGGAACACCGAATGCAGTGCGGAAATTCACAGGGTGGAATTTAGCTCGCAGATCCATGTATCGGGAAGTTTTTGAGAGTATGGAGGAAACCGGATCACCCAGAGGAAGCCTACTGGGATCAGGATGGAACCAGTGATCATCGTGCTGCCATTGTGCTTATGTGATGGAAGAATTGTTGGGACCAAATAAATATTTGGTCAATAAAATGAAAGTTTTATCAACCAAATTGCCACAAAATATTTTAAAGCATAAACGCATCACGACAGAGGACCTTGAATACACAAGCTTGGCCTGTTTTTAGATTGAGATGGAATTCATTAAGGAGACATCTCTCTCGACCGTTAATGACTGCGTAGCTCACTCCGGCCCCATCCAGTCCAGAAGGAACGATCTAAAGTGGGCCACCTTGTGCAATAAATGTTGCAAGCTATATATAGAAGCGGTATCCACCCTATTAACACCGACCCATTTGCCAGAAAGAATCCAAAACGGCGAGGAACTGACCGATTTTTGTTGAACTGCTCATTAAGGATTAATTAGTCCATAACTTCATTAATAGTTGTAATTATGGAATTCTGGGTAGAAGTTCTATGCACCCTAGGTACCCCGACCTTCATGCCAGAATCAATCAAAATCCGTGAAGAATTGAGGGAGAAGAAGCGATTTGTGTGGAAACACTTCATTAGGGATTGATTGATTGATTTTACTCCATATCTTCATGATTAATTTCAATTATGCAAATTTGGGGAGAAGGTATCTTGATGCACCCCAGGCAGACCTACCTTCCTGCTAAAAAGAATACAAATCAGTGAAGAACCGAGAGAGAAGCAGCGATTTTTGTGAAGTGTGGATGATTACGGACGGACAACGGATAACACATGATGGCGTAAACTCGTCACCTATCGGCGGGATGAGCTAATAAGGGTGATTGTCATGTCTGCTGGTGGCCTGAGGAAATGTCATGAGTTTGTGTAATGGCTTACCTTGGTGGAAACCCATCACTGCTCATCATCCTGACAACGAAGCATGATGGTGGTAGCAGTGAACAACTCAATTTTGGTTCGATAAGTGTACACTCCCTTTACTATAAATCCCATTGAACAATCTGAGGAAGTAACCAGTTTCCTTCAAGGTCACATTGTTAACCCCCCCCCCCCCCCCCAACCAACACCTGTGTGGAATCGCAGTAGTTGACTCGCTTGAATTGACGGCTCTTTACGATGCGCCTTTGTTTTTTTTAAGTGCGGATCCAAACAAAGGCATCCGCATGGGGTCCAAAGACCTCCCAAAACAGCTCGGAGACAAGGTTATGGGAAGGTACATATGAGATGAGTTATATAAAAGATTTCCAAGACACTCTGGACTGAAGTCCATCATGGAGAAGTGGAAAGAACATGGTACCATGTACTGTCTGCTAAAATTTTTGGTGTCCGTTGAAGCAAGATAACCTGGAAAGAAGACATTTGGTCTGAAGGCTTCTGCATGCTCGTGCGACAAGGCTTTCGCAGATAGCTTTTCGCAGACAGTTGTAATTTATCGTTGAGCGGGGAGTAATAGGCGTGCGCGATGTTATTCACCGGCACAACGCAAGGGGGCGCGAAGTTGCTAGGAGTAGTTGGTGGGTGTGGTTAGTGGAGTGTTTATCCTCTGGTTACTTATAATGACTAGAACTTTTTTTTTTAATAATGACTAGAACTGGAGTCGTATAGATGTACGTACTTCCTCACTTCCTCGATCAACCGCTCTTCATGCTGCTCCATCTTCGCACGTGTTTTTAAAAATGGCGGTCGTGAAAACAAAACAAACCGGGAAAGTAGGGAAGCGGAAGTGCGTGTACAGCGGATGTAGAGTGGACCAATCAGAGCCCTCTTGTCTGCGACGCTGTCTGCGAGGCTTCTGCGGTGGTCACAGTTTTTGAGAGGTGCGCACAGAGCATCTGTGAAGGTGGGGGGGCTACGCAGACACTATCTGCGACACCGTCTGTGAGGACTGGGTTGTCAGCATAAATTGGCCTTGAGAGGCCACAAGGAATCAAGTAGCACCTTTTGAAAGACCTGTAGGATTTTATGGCAAATAAAGAACATCCATCACCTAAAATATCAAAGCCATTTGTCAAAAAAAAAAAAGGTCCATCTGGCGTGTTGTATGAAGTTTGCATAAGGACACCTGAAGCATCCTTCAACAAACGAAACCAAAGTAGAACTTTGTGGCATGAATATCAGAACATCACCAAAACCGCACCATCCAAACTGTGAAGCATGGTGGTGGAAGCATCATGTTGTAGCGGTGTTTCTCTTTTGTCAGGATTTGAGGGGTGCCAAGTAGAGGGAGATTCTAGGGAAGAACCCGCTTGCTCGGAACAAGGAGGATGCTCTGACATGGCCGAGACAAAGCCTTGACCTAAATCCAGTTGAAAATCGATTTTCATCTGAAGGTTGCTGTTGATCAGCTAAAACCGAGTAATCTCTCACAGCTTGAACACTGAGGAACGGGGAGATCTCCGAATCCATGTGTGCCAACCTTGTGGAGAGCGACCCTACAAGACTGGAAGCTGTGTTTGCTGCTAAAGATGCCTCGACCAAGCTTGGGGAGGTATACTTAAGAAATGAGGACATTTCAGATTGAATTCACGACGTTCACGTGGTTTGGATCAGGAAAACATTGAAATGTTTACAGAACCTGATACAATAAAGTGTAAAAAAAAAAAAAAATGGAAGGGTGTGTCATTTTCTATCCAACGTATTTATCGACGCTTCATGAAACATGGTTTTACGATGTAAAGGCCGATAGAGGAACAAGATCAGGGATGCGTCCTTGCGAAATAAATCTCATCCAGGGTGCATTTCTGTTCCCCTTGTGCCCAGGACTGGGTCCGGATCCACCAGGACCCTGAACAGGATAAAATGCTGACTGAAGATGAATGAAGTTGGGGATGTTTTTACCTTGACAGTGAGAATTGCAGCTCCGACCTCAGATGAAAAACTTACTCCACACCACATTGACACTTTTTTTTTTTTTTTTTTTCTCGTTTCCGTTTCCGGTTGAGAGTACGTCGTGCGCATTCTGGCTGCCGCTTCTCACCAGAGCTTTTTTTTTTTTAATTTTATTTTTATTTTCTTTCTTTTTCAATTTTCATTTTATTTATTTTTTTTGTGTGTGTTTGAGTGTTTTGTCTGCCGGTTGTGGTGTCACTCCGGACCCAGTTTTGGGTGTCGGTTCCCTCCAGGCCTTGGTTCGCCGTGGGCGATGCCTGCGCTCCCAGCTGTGGACTGCAGTGAGTTCGCTGCTCATTTTACATCGTGGTTGTCCAGCACTTTAACGCTTGGCGTGATGTTCCGAGCGATGTTGCTCGGTGGCGTCACGGCGGCTGTGCAGGCGGTTTGGGACACACCAGCGCTCTGCGTGGTGGAGCTTCTCTGCTCGCTTTGTGGATCCATGGCGTGGTGTTCGAGCGATGTTGCTGATGGCGGCGGTGCTGGAGATGTGGGACTCGTTTTCATGCGCCTTTTGGTGGGACTGTGGCTGCTACACCACTGGAATTACATCTTGACCCCTACTTGGTGGACTTTTTACTTTTATTTTTTATTATTTATTTTATTTTTTATTGTTTTTTTTTTTTCTTTGTCTACAATTGTAAAGCGTCCTTGGGTTTCTTGAAAGGCGCTATATAAATTTAACTTATTATTATTATTACTCGGCTTCTTTGCTACTCGATGGCACTGAGGCATGCACACTCGTGAGTGGGCACACTGGATTTTCCACAGGAAATGGGGTGTTTTTGTTTTGCTGTTGGTTGTTCGCTGGAAGTCGGGGTGATTTTTTTTGACCGAATGCAGGCTTGCAAAAGAGTGAGTCAGTGTTTTCGTTCGCAAAAAATCATGTGCTGATTCCAACAAGAATCTTTACGTCTGTTTAGGACTTTTCATTTTTGCAAAAACGGCCATTTTAATGTTCTTTCTAAGAACATTAAAATTTCCCATCATGGAATCCAGGGACACATGTCCGCCCGGGAGCATTTTGAGTTATTGACAGATTCAGAAAGTACGGTTTCTAAGCTTTCCAATGATGCCTTCCATGTGGAGATCTGACAATATTTGAAGAATATGTGGCCTTTTGAAAGTGCATACCTCTTAAAACAGGGAAGGGAGAAAATCGCCCTCAAAGTTTTCCTTCTCAGTTACTCTGGGTGCAGGGCGGGCACATAAAGTATGGAATCAATTTTGTGCCAAAATGTTCATACAATATTTTTGAAATATCAAACAAAAATGACAAATCAAAATACAAAAAAAGTCAATTTTTTTAGACTGGCAAACAAATTATTCGTGTAATCGTGCAAAATATCAGTCTATTACTCTTCAGAAACCTTTTATTTTTGTTCCGCGTCTTTCTCAGTTTTGTTTGACGTAATTTAGTTTGGTTGCGATTCCAGCTTTCTCGTTTGCGCTCCCTGACTTTTTGCTTGCAGTTTTGGCACAAACTTGATGTGTGGGTGGGCTGTCCAGGAACGCATTCCCATTGGCTAACTTGTGTTTGACTGACGGCTACGCTCAGCCATTCCCTACTCGGATTCTGGCGGACTGTTTGACGAGTGACCGATCCATTGATGGTAAACGAGGATGGAGTGGACTTCAGTGGCGACTATGATATTGAATTAATTCAACAAAGTGTAAATTCAATATCATAGTCGCCACTGAAGTCCACTCCATCCTTGTTTACCGTCAATGGATCGCTCACTCGTCAAACAGTCCGCCAGAATCCGAGTAGGGAATGGCTGAGCGCAGCTGTCAGTCAAACACAAGTTACCCAAAGGGAATGCGTTCCTGGACAGCCCACCCACACGTCAAGTTTGTGCCAAAACTGCAAGCAAAAAGTCAGGGAGCGCAAACGAGAAAGCTGGAATCGCAACCAAACTAAATTACGTCAAACAAAACTGAGAAAGACACGGAACAAAAATAAAAGGTTTCTGAAGAGTAATAGACTGATATTTTGCACGATTACATGAATAATTTGTTTGCCAGTCTAAAAAAATTTACTCTTTTTGTATTTTGATTTGTCGTTTTTGTTTCATATTTCAAAAGTATTGAATGAACATTTTGGCACAAAATTGATTCCATAATAATGGTGCTCATTTACATGACTTTAAGCAAA
This sequence comes from Neoarius graeffei, assembly GCF_027579695.1. NCBI lineage: Eukaryota > Metazoa > Chordata > Actinopteri > Siluriformes > Ariidae > Neoarius > Neoarius graeffei. The sequence goes on from NC_083575.1 coordinate 86,790,832, forward strand.
GCCCTACCCCCTACGAGCTAGCACGATGCTACTTTCATGTAAACAAATCACCACGTCAGTTTTCCTTCCATGCAAACTATGCCCAAAACAATTATGAAGTACAAAAATAAGTCCTAAAGTATACTTTAACGTTTTGTGGTTGAAAAATTACTCACACTGTAAGAAAGAAAGATAGCACGATGATGACACAACTAACACAACACTAGTTTCATGTAACCAAACCACAACACACTCCGTTACATGCAAAAATAACCACACAACCTTAGATTAATAAACTCACCCCATCAGAAAGAGAAACGTCGCCTTGCACACACCAATGCCTCCGATGGAATATGTAGTCCTAGAACACTTCCTTTTGGTTGCGTTTTTTTTTGCTAGAAATGGTTATCTCCGATGTAACTAACGTGTGTCTGTTTGCTTCGCGGTGTTCCAGCTCCTCTGCGATCTGTTTAGCTTGCTCATTCCATAGTGAAATAACATGCCTGTATGCAGCTTAAGTAGCCACGAGCTCAGCTCAGCTCATATCATACAGCTGATTGGCGGAAAAAAAAAACAAAAGACTTAAATCATCATGTGAATGGCCCATATGGTAATTTACCCACACCCCCCAGCAGGCTACAGTCCTGACAAAAACGAGACAATTTGCAACAAAAAATGTATGCTTTTCCAACAAAACAATCTATTATCTGAAATACTGATTGCATTCAAGATCTCAACTTGCACATGAGGAAAAAAAACGAAAATCACAAATTTAGGAAAAAAAAAGCTTCTTTTGCGATTTTCTCGGATTCGTTTCGGCCAACATGTGTCCGTGGATTCCGTGAGGTGACACCTATTATACAGGATTAGTCAAAATTATCTTCACACTTACAACCCTGATTCCAAAAAAGTTGGGACAAAGTACAAATTGTAAATAAAAATGGAATGCAATAATTTACAAATCTCAAAAACTGATATTGTATTCACAATAGAACATAGACAACATATCAAATGTCGAAAATGAGACATTTTGAACTTTCATACCAAATATTGGCTCATTTGAAATTTCATGACAGCAACACATCTCAAAAAAGTTGGGACAGGGGCAATAAGAGGCTGGAAAAGTTAAAGGTACAAAAAAGGAACAGCTGGAGGACCAAATTGCAACTCATTAGGTCAATTGGCAATAGGTCATTAACATGACTGGGTATAAAAAGAGCATCTTGGAGTGGCAGCGGCTCTCAGAAGTAAAGATGGGAAGAGGATCACCAATCCCCCTAATTCTGCGCCGACAAATAGTGGAGCAATATCAGAAAGGAGTTCGACAGTGTAAAATTGCAAAGAGTTTGAACATATCATCTACAGTGCATAATATCATCAAAAGATTCAGAGAATCTGGAAGAATCTCTGTGCGTAAGGGTCAAGGCTGGAAAACCATACTGGGTGCCCGTGATCTTCGGGCCCTTAGACGGCACTGCATCACATACAGGCATGCTTCTGTATTGGAAATCACAAAATGGGCTCAGGAATATTTCCAGAGAACATTATCTGTGAACACAATTCACCGTGCCATCCGCCGTTGCCAGCTAAAACTCTATAGTTCAAAGAAGAAGCCGTATCTAAACACGATCCAGAAGTGCAGACGTCTTCTCTGGGCCAAGGCTCATTTAAAATGGACTGTGGCAAAGTGGAAAACTGTTCTGTGGTCAGACGAGTCAAAATTTGAAGTTCTTTATGGAAATCAGGGACGCCGTGTCATTCGGACTAAAGAGGAGAAGGACGACCCAAGTTGTTCTCAGCGCTCAGTTCAGAAGCCTGCATCTCTGATGGTATGGGGTTGCATTAGTGCATGTGGCACGGGCAGCTTACACATCTGGAAAGACACCATCAATGCTGAAAGGTATATCCAGGTTCTAGAGCAACATATGCTCCCATCCAGACGACGTCTCTTTCAGGGAAGACCTTGCATTTTCCAACATGACAATGCCAAACCACATACTGCATCAATTACAGCATCATGGCTGCGTAGAAGAAGGGTCCGGGTACTGAACTGGCCAGCCTGCAGTCCAGATCTTTCACCCATAGAAAACATTTGGCGCATCATAAAACGGAAGATACGACAAAAAAGACCCAAGACAGTTGAGCAACTAGAATCCTACATTAGCCAAGAATGGGTTAACATTCCTATCCCTAAACTTGAGCAACTTGTCTCCTCAGTCCCCAGACGTTTACAGACTGTTGTAAAGAGAAAAGGGGATGTCTCACAGTGGTAAACATGGCCTTGTCCCAACTTTTTTGAGATGTGGTGTTGTCATGAAATTTAAAATCACCTAATTTTTCTCTTTAAATGATACATTTTCTCAGTTTAAACATTTGATATGTCATCTATGTTCTATTCTGAATAAAATATGGAATTTTGAAACTTCCACATCATTGCATTCCGTTTTTATTTACAATTTGTGCTTTGTCCCAACTTTTTTGGAATCGGGGTTGTAAATGGTAGAAACCATTTGTTCACAAAGCGTACATCATACGTGCAAGATGATTTCCAGGACGGTCTCAACCTGGTTGCCGTCGTGTTTGACACCCACAAACCAGCGAGCAGCAGTACTATTTACCAAACATAAATGGTCCTGTTGCTCACTGGTTTGTGTGTTGAACACGACGGCGGACAGGTTGAGACCGTCCTGGAAATCATCTTGCACGTCTGATGTATGTGCCGGACACACGTTTCACGGGGAACAGATGATTCCACAGTCCTTATTCTGTCCTTGAGGTAATTAATATCACGAATGGCCATTGGTGTTAACGTAATTTTGACTAACCCTGTATATTTATTCTACCCACCTTCACTGGATATGAGCAATCGCGTGCTCTGATTGGCTACTCTACTACTAGGCTATCAGCTCATATACCCTGAGTAGAGAAAAACAAAATGGCACAAAACAAAAAGTACCCAAATTTACCAAAACAATTCATCGAGTTCCTCACGACTGACACATCGAGAAATGTGTCACGGTTGCCGTCTGGATGTAGTTCGTATGAAAATTCAGTGACTCATTTCCCACGAAAACACTCGTGTCCCTATTAAAAATTTAAATGGATACTTTGATTTATACTGATGTGACTTGATTAAACATGAACTTTTTAAAACTGTTAATATTAAAGTGCATATTCTGGACCAATTTCGTGTTTTTTTTTTTATTTTTATGAAAGTATGTCCCTTTACACACTCATCCAGAAGGGTAATTTTGCACAAGGCCATCTGTCTATAGCAGAAAAAAATAAAATAACAAAGCGCGTCTGGAAAAATCCCAAGGGAGTCTGGAGCCAGATTCATGACGTCACCTGCGGAAGCGCCAGCAGGCTGTGCGAGCTTTGCACGGTTTCAGTGCACAGCCTGTGTAGACCAAGCGCTCGCATTTCTCTCTCATTGTCCGATCTTTTGGAAAATGATGAGTACTAATCCCATCAAGATTGGTGTTGCTACACCCTCTTACGATACATCTGTTAACCATTTTAATAATTACGTGATAACGTTGAAGAAATTTGCAGAAAACCACCAGGTCGCTTTCTCATAAACAAACCAGCGCTGACTTAGGATTCAGAGGGAGGCGTCCCGCACGCGACATCACGAAAATCAATGTTTGCCGGGAAATCCAAATGCCAAGTTTTTTCAGAGGCGGACCAATTCGCCTCAAATGACTCGATTTCAACTGAATTTTTCTGGTATTGCGCAAGGTAAAAAAAAAAATTGCACAAAATGCAAAATGTTACAGATATTTGACGAAAGTTTAATATAAAATAGGAGAATTACATTGATCTCGCTCCCGAATTTACCCGTGATATGCACTTTAAGATTTGAAGCTTTTCTATGAAAAAACGAAACGATGTCATGTCTTTGTTCATTCTTGTTTTTTTGCTTGCTTGCTTTTTAAAATTTTTCTTGGTATGATGTGTCCCTCCCCCCCCATTGTTTTTTTTTTTTTCCTTGCATTTATTCTTGCTGTTTTTTGTTCTTGCTTTCTTTTTGTTTAATTACCCCTGTCGGTTTTATTTTTGATTTCTATTTTTTTTTTACACATTTATTATTCCTTGCTCGCTCTTTCTTGCAGGCTGTTCATAGATCAAAGCTTTCGACCGTAATAAAATGATTGTGCAGCAAGTTAGTTATTTAGAATGTAATTTTCTTGATAAATTAACAAGTCAATATTTATATGAAACACATGAATGTGGTATCTGATGATCTATCAATTCAAACCATTTCACTATTTTTAGACTCTCTTAAAAAAAAGTATTGGATTGTTTGATTGTTAAACTGCTGTGGCGAGTTTTGACACTGATTTTGTGCAACAGCTCAAGCTTATCCAGAAACGCCAAGTTTTTATGGCTCGTTTCTTTATAACCCTCGTTAAGTGTGTGTGTTTTGGATTTGTATTGCTGGGGGCTGTGTTGGATTTGCGCTAGATTTTGGATTTGGACAAATTCATTCGTGTGCTTGTGGCCTGAATGTGTCATTTTGCTGTTCAGTAAACACAGTAAAGCTAGCGCTGGCCCTGCCCAAAACTAAACTCGTACCAGCTGGCTTGTTTTGAAGACCGATCCAGGCCTCCGCCCAATCGCAGCACAGCAGAGCGGTGATGTCATGCAGTACGATGAAGCAGCAGGGTTCAGGCAGGGTGTGCAGGCTCGGACATGCTGAGACAGGGAGAGAGAGACAGAAAAAGGATCGGGGGTGAAGAGACTGACTGACTCACGTGTTATAGCTGGCATTGCCATAAAATGATTTAGGTCAACATTTGGACAGAGTTTGGTTCTTAAAGTCCTAAAAATCCTAAATGCACATTTGCTTTTGAATCAGATTAATGTTGGTATTGTAAGCACTAAATATGCAGTATATCTTACCATATCTGTAGTCCTGTTTATTTGGGTATGGACTATGTATAATGGTTATAAGAGTACAGCACTGGGCGTCTACACATTTGTAAATATTCTGTTCAAACTTGGGGGGGGGGGGGGGGGGGGTACGTAGCTTGTGCTTGGATGCAAGCTGAGGTGGGGTTGACTGTGGTGAGTCATGTGCTGTGTGAAAACCACTGACAGCTACAAGCACGTTTTCTAGCATTCGAGATCACTCAGATTAATAGCACGGTATCAGTTTGTAAGGCATCGTGCCAACTGCCAGGAAATATCAGCTATTAACCCTGTTGGCCTCTGCCAGGAGGTTCACCTTTGGATTTAGGTGGATATGAACCCAATGGGCTGAATGGGAATGTCAGCAACTGCTTTGTCCACATACTCGTGGTTGAAATTGCAAACTTGTTTGTTTTGAAAACTAAAACAAACCGAGTTCATATCGTGGGTTGGTGTAAAGAATAATAATTGCAGGAGTGACCATAATTGGTCCAACTTCGTGGCGGCTGACAGGATCGATCAAGAGAATCTGCAGCCGGGGACTGATCAGAAGTCTGCAGCAGCAAGTGGGATTGATCAATAATGTCTGCAGGAGTGGACAAGAGTCTGCACTCTCTTGGTCTCCCACAATCTGGTGGGATTGGTCAAGGGCATCTTTCGGAGCAGGTAGGAGTGATGAAGGATGTCTGCAAGAGTGGACAGAATTGATCAAGAGAATCTGCAGGACAGGATTGCTCAAGGTTGTTTTCTGGAGCAAGTGGGATTCATCAAGCATGTCTGCCAGAGCAGATGGACTTGGTCACGAGTGTCTTCAGGAGCAGATGGGAATGGTCCAAAGTGTTCTTCAGGAATGGGTGGTGGTGGTCAAGAGTGTCTGCAAGAGCATACTTTCATGCATTTAAGGGTGTCTGCAGGAGGGGACAAGATTGGTCAAGTGTTTGCAGGAACAGAAGGAATTGATCAACAGTGTCTGCAGGAGGGTGCAGGATTGGTTGAGTGTTTTGCAGGAGCAGATGGACTTGGTCAGGAGTCTTTGCAGGAGGGTCCGGGATTGGTCAGGAGTCTTTGCAGGAGGGTCCGGGATTGGTCAGGAGTCTTTGCAGGAGGGTCCGGGATTGGTCAGGAGTCTTTGCAGGAGGGTCCGGGATTGGTCAGCAGTCTTTGCAGGAGGGTCCGGGGTTGGTCAGGAGTCTTTGCAGGAGGGGCCGGGGTTGGTCAGGAGTCTTTGCAGGAGGGGCCGGGATTGGTCAGGAGTCTTTGCAGGAGGGTCCGGGATTGGTCAGCAGTCTTTGCAGGAGGGTCCGGGATTGGTCAGCAGTCTTTGCAGGAGGGTCCGGGGTTGGTCAGGAGTCTTTGCAGGAGGGTCTGGGGTTGGTCAGGAGTCTTTGCAAGAGGGTCCGGGATTGGTCAGGAGTCTTTGCAAGAGCAGATTGCGTTTCTGCAGAGTGGATGGAATCGGACAAGAGTATCTGCTTGTGTGGGTGAGGTTTGTCAGAATTTCTTTGGAACCAAGTAGGATGTCCCATGCACAGTCCCGTGCACAACTCTGACGTGAATGTCTGACTCAATATGGTGTTCGCAAGCCAGATTGAAATCTTCCATGGCCACAGCTCATACCTTCAGTATAATCTGACTGCCTTGACCTTTATTATAATAACCTGCTGCACTGGGCTTTATGATTTAGGATTCATGTCAATACCATAACATCTACATCAGAATAAAACAGAGTCGCTACTTCTTACAAATACCTTTGGACGTTGTCTGTATTTTAAATTGGGTAAATACTCAATCCAAGTAGAGCACGGAAGGGCTCTTTGAAATGTCAAAAAAAAACCTGTATTCCCACAGGGTAAGAGATGTATGAAAGGACAGAACGTTTGTTGTGACCCTTAATTGTGCTTAATGATTATTTTAAATGCTAATGTGGTATTATTATGATGTCCATTTCCTGATTTTGTACAATTCAGCAACTGTGTGTTTCTTGTTAAAGGTGGTCCCTGTGGGGGGACAGCAAATTAAAAGTAGTTTTTTTTTTTCAAGAAAGCACATTTGTTTCCATTTATTTAAATGTACTCGTTTCCTTTTTGGCAAAAATCAAGAACTACCATCTCCGTTGATGCCAGAAAATGTCAGTAAATAAATACATTTCAAAAGAATATATATTGGGATGCATTTTGATTCATCATAAAGTCCTACCAAGATTTCAGGACAGAGAAATGAACGAAACCTGAAGGAAAGCCTGATAAAATCCACTCCTGAAAAAAAGATTTTTGGATGCTAGCTCGTGTGTTTTTCAGTGATGCAGTCCACGTGGTAAACACTTGTTGACTCCAGAATGATGTACCATATCCCAGTCGTAATCCATGTCGTCTTCTGCAGATGGCGAACATCACCGAGACACTGATGAAACCTCTAGAGAAGTTTCGGAAAGAGCAGCTGGGTTCAGCCAAGGTACTTCGTTTAATTCTTTTTTTTTTTTTTCTCCTCCTGACTTCAGCAGCATTTCCATCAACCCTGTTTCCATCATGGTGTCAAAAATAGCGAGTGTTTTTTTTTTTTTTTATTGGTCTGTCTTTAGGCAGAGAGGAAGAAATACGAGAAGGAAACTGAGAAGTATTACACGTCTTTGGAGAAGCTGTTAAACATGTCAGCAAAGAAGAAGGAACCACAGTTACAAGAGGTACTTGTCATGTAGGGTCTCAACAGTTATGTGCAAAATAATAGCAGTCGAACATCACTAATGTGTGTTTTAATTACTGATTTTGGCAGAAAAGATAATACAACATGGGGGGAAAAATAGGCGTAGCCGAGTAATGGGCAACCAACAGTCATGACATGCACTCTGCTAATTGGGTGTAATTGACTCATTTAATGAAAGGCGCGTGTTCAAATTAATAGCAGTGTGGAGTTCAGTTAGTGAGGTCATTGATTCTGTGAAGAAACAGGTCAATTATGGCCTTTATTTAAAGGAGGGCAGCAAATGTTGTACCTGCTGGTTTTAGCCCTTGCTCAGTGAGTAAAATGGGTCGTTCTAGACATTGTACCAGAGGAGAAAGAACTTTGATCAAGAAGTTGACTGGAGAGGGGAAAACTTGTGTAAAGAAGTGCAGAAAATAATTGGCTGCTCAGCTAAAATATTCTCAAATGCTTTAAAATGGCAAACAAAACCCGAAACACTTGGGAGGAAAAGAAATACTACCATCCGTGTAGATCATAGAACAAGAATGGCAAAGAAGCATCCAATGATGAGCTCCAGGGAAATCAAAGAAGATCTCGAGTTACCTGTGAGTACTGCTACAATCAGAAGACCCCTACAGTACGTGAAGCCAAACTATTTGCAAGGAACCCTCATAAAGTACCATTGCTGAAAAGGTTAGTTTGCCAACGAACACATTGACTGGCCTAAAGAGAAGTGGCGCAACATTCTACGGACAGATGAGAGCAAGATTGTTCTTATTGGGTCTAAAGGCCACAGACTGTTTGAGAGACCGACCCATAAACACTGAATTCAAGCCAGAGTACACTGTGAAGACTGTAAAACATGGAGGTACAAGCATAATGGTTTGGGGATGTTTCTTACACTTGGGAGTCGGGCCCATTTATCGCAAACCAGGCACCATGGACCAGTTTGAATAAATCAAAATACTGGAAGAGGTCATGTTGCCTTATGCTGAAGAAGAAATGCCCTTGAAATGGGTGTTTCAGCAGGACAACGACCCCAAACACACCAGCAAGCGGGCAACATCCTGGTTCCAGACCAACAAGATTTTTTTCTCTCCATGCTTCCACGGAAGGCGGTCGCATTTTCTGCTCTCCCACTGCCTCCTTTTTTCCCTGCTTGTGCTTCTGTGTCTTGTCTTGTCTGCTGTACTTTTTGAAGAGACTCTCCCTGCATTACTTTCTAAACTAAAAAAAGAATGGAATCGATAAACTGGTCTCCTAACGAAATTGACAGTTTTCTTGACGAGAAGCCTGGGTTCGGGGGAACCCGTCTGTCCTGCCGGAACGTTTGCGGCTGGTTACACGATGGACGCGTGGGAGCGGTGGCGGGTCTTGTGCCTGGCGATTCTTTCTGTGGAGGACATTGAAGATATCTACCTATTCGGAACCATGATTACAGGACTTTTGCTGATTGGATTAGGCATTGCCCTGGTATATCGAGGAAATCAGACAACGGTGACAGCTGTTCAAAGCCCCACGAAGCTGCCCGATATGATTGGAGTGGTGGGCAAAGCTGTCGGCACTCAAGACTGTGGACATTCAGAACTTTAACCACAAAATGGTTGTTATCTCGGAGCAGCTTTCAGCTTTGCAAGGAATACGTTTTTCGGAGATCAATTTGAATAGAATGGACAGATATGGACGAGCGGTGTGGACGTGCAAAGACTGCGTCTGGAAAGACCAAACAATTCATATCTTATCGACATTGGGCTCCCTGAGACAGCACCGGCCTCGGTTCAGGCCGTTGCTGAGGCAACATTTCCCCCTGAAGGTCACTGCCGGGAGACAATGCCGGGAGGCATTCCTTCTCTAACTTTCCGCGGTCGCCATTTTTACCCCCAGTGTGACAAGCGGGTGCGTGACCAGCGCCTTCATGGCTGCAGGAGCGGACGGCTGCTTGCTTGCGCTGGATTACCTCCTCCCTCAAGTCCCGTGTTTAAAGTGTACTTGTGTTGTTGTGTGCTTATGTGCAAAAGTTTTTTAAATGTTCCCACACTGTACTCCTGACAGGAGCATAGTTGGGGGGGGGGGGGTGTTTCTTTTTTTCCTTATCTCTCCTCATGTTGTGTTTCCTTTTTATCTTCATCCCTGTCTTCCTGTCCTGTCTACCCTATGTCAA